>NC_091437.1:75804758-75931689 GCF_964237555.1 Oryctolagus cuniculus | reverse complement strand
TCTGATATCAGATAAAATACTTTAAATCAAAAGCTGTAAAAAGGATAAGGAAGGGCATTATATTTTGATAAAAGGTTCTATTCAGCAAGAAGATGTAACAATCATAAATATATATGCACCCAACACAAGATCACTCAGATATATACAGAAAATACTATTGGATTTAAAGGAGAGACAGATTCCAACAAATAATAGGTGACTTCAACAATCCACTTTCATCAATGGACAGATCAACGTGACAAAAGGTCAATAAAGATACATCGGAGTTGAAACATGCTATCAAACAAATGGACCTAACAGACATTGTCAGAACATTTCATTCAGCAGCTACAGAATACACTTTCTTCTCATCAGCACATGGAGCATTTTTTAGGATAAACCACAAATTAAGTTAAAGCAAATTTCAAAATATTGGAATACTGCCATGCATGTTCTCTGACTATAAAGGAATAAAACTAAAAATCAACAATGAGAACAACAGAACACTCATAAATACTTATAAATTAAACAAGATGCTACTGGATCATCAATGGGCCAATGAAGAAATTGAAAAAGAAATAAAAAACTTTCTTGAAATAAATGAAAATGCAAACAACATATCAAAACTTGTGGGATACAATAAAAGCAGTATTAAGAGGGAAGCTTATAACATTAAGTGCTTACATTAAAAAAGAAAAATGTCTCAGATCAAAATCTAATGATATATCCTGAAGACTTAGAAAAACAAGAACGAAATCAGCAGGAAATGAGGAATAATAAGCATCAGAGCAGAAATAAGTGAAATTGAAATTAAAGAACAATACGAAAGATCAACAAAACAGAAAATTGTGGGTTTCTTTAAAGATTTTATTTATTTCAGAGTGGAGTTACAGACAAAGAGAGAGAGAGACCAAGAGAAAGGCCTCCATTTGCTAGCTCACTCCCCAGATGGCTGCAAAGGCCAGAGCTGGGCCAATAAGCCATGAGTCAGGAGTTTCCTCCAGGCCTCTCATATTGGTGCAGGTGCCCAAGCACTTGGGCCATCTTCCACTGCTTTCCCAGACCACCAGCAGAGAGCTGGAACAGAAGAGGAGCAGCCAGGACATGAAGTAGAGCCCATAATAGGATATCAGCACTGCATGCAGAGACTTAGTTTACTATACCAGAACACTGGCCCCCAAAAGTTATTTTTTTTAAAAAAGATAAATAAAATAAATAAACCGCTAACCAGACTTACAGAAAAGAGAGAAAAAACTCAAATAAATATTTTAGAGATGAAAAAGGAGATATTACCATTGATACCACTGAAATAAAAAAGGATCAAAGAAACTAGTAGGAAGAACTATAAGCTAATAAACTGGAAAACTTCAAAGAAATGTATAAATTTCTAGATTCATATAATGTATCAAGATTAAATCAAGAAGATATAGACAACCTAACCAGATTCATAACAAGCTATGAGATTGAAGCAGTAACCAAAAGTTTTCCTTCAAGGAAAAGTCTAAGACTTGATGGCTTTCCTACTGAATTCTACAAAACTTTCAAAGGAGAAGTAACTCCAAAACTCTTCAAACTGTTGCAAAATATTGAACAAGGAGGAATTCTGTCAAAATCTTTTTATGAGGCCAACATCACTTTGATTCCAAAACCAGAGATATGACACAAAAAGAAAACTACAGACCTATATCTTTAATGAACATAGATGTAAAGATTCTCAATAAAATATTAGCAAATCATATAAAAACCATATAAAAATCATATGTCACGATCAAGTGTGATTTATCTCAGCAATGCAAGGATGGTTCAACATTTGCAAATTATTATGCTGAGTGAATTAATCCAGTCCCAAATGGACAAATATCGTATGTTCTCCCTGATCCGCAACAACTAACTGAGCACCAAAGGGGAAACCTGTTGAAGTGAAAAGGACACTATGAGAAACAGTGACTTGATCAGCTCTTGTCCTGGCTGTTGATGTACAATACAAATACTTTATCCATTTAGTATTTTTTTTTTTTCGGTTCTAGTACTATTAGTTGAACTCTGTAATTAACACACAATTATTCTTAGGTGTTTAAATTTTAACTGAAAAGTGATCCCTGTTAAATATAAGAGTGGGAATAGGAGAGGGAGGAGATGTACAATTTGGGACATGCTCAATTGGACTTGCCCCAAATGGTGGTGTTAGAAACGTGCCAGGGGATTCCAATACAATCCCATCAAGGTGGCCTGTACCAATACCATCTCACTAGTCCAAGTGATCAATTTCAGTTCACAGTTGATCACACTGATAGGTCTAAGAGTCAAAGGGATCACACAAACAAGACTAGTGTCTGCTAATACTAACTGATAGAATCAAAAAGGGAGAGAATGATCCAACATGGGAAGCGGGATACACAGCGGACTCATAGAATGGCAGATGTCCTAAATAGTACTCTGGCCTCAGAATCAGCCCTTAAGGCATTGGGATCTGGCTGAAGAGCCCATGAGAGTATTTTAGGCATGGAAAGCCAAGGCACTCTGGAAAAAAAAAAAAAAAACCCTAAATGAAAGATCTCTGTGAGTGAGATCCCAGTGGAAAGAACGGGGCCATCAAAGAAGGAGGTACCTTTCTCTGAAGGGAAGAGAGAACTTCCATTTTGACTATGACCCTGTCGGAATAAGATTGAAGTCAGCGAACTCAAAAGGCTTCCATAGCCTTGGCAACTCATGACTAGAGCCTAGGGAGATCACTGACGCCATAAACAAGAGTGTCAAATTGTTAAGTCAACAACAGGAGTCACTGTGTACTTACTTCTCATGTGGGATCTGTCCTTAATGTGTTGTCCAATGTGAATTAATGCTATAACTAGTACTGAAACAGTATTTTACACTTTGTGTTTCTGTGTGGGTGCAAACTGATGAAATCTTTACTTAATATATACTAAATCGATCTTCTGTATATAAAGATAATTGAAAGTGAATCTTGATGTGAATGGAAGGGGAGAGGGAGCGAGAGATGGGAGGGGTTTGAGTGGGAGGGAGATTATGGGGGGAGCCATTGTAATCCATAAACTATACTTTGGAAATTTATATTTACTAAAGAAAAAAAGAAAAAAAATAAAGATAAAGCAAGTTTCTAAAGAAAAAAAATGCAAATCCATAAATGTCATAAATTACATCAATAGATGAAGAATAAAAACCTTATGGTCATCTCAATACATGCAGAGAAAGCATTTGATAAAATTCAACATCCCTTAATGATGAATAACCCTCCACAAATTAGTTATAGAAGGAACATTCTTCAAAATTATAAAAGCTACATATCACAAACCAACAGCCAATAACACACTGGATGATGAAAATAAGGTATTTTCCCTCAGATGTGGAACAAGACAAGGATGTTCACTTCTGCTACTCTTATTCAATACAGTACTGGAAATTTTAGCAAGAGAATCAGGGAGGAGAGAGAAATAAAGGGCAACAAAATTGGAAAATAAGTCGTTATCCATATTTGCAGATGACATGATGTTATACGTGGAAAATGCTAAATGCCCCACCAAAATTGATAAGCCAATTCAGGAAAGTTGCAGGTTATAAAAGAAACGTATAAAACACAGTAGCTGATTGTACGTTAGTGATGAACTCACAGAAAGATCAATCATTGCACTTTCTTGGTGGAATAATTCAACTGTTTCCATGTTTGTCACTTAATTTCTGTGGTTGGAAAATGAGGTCATTCATCAATATTGATAAGTAATTTTGCTCAACCAGGTTTGAGATCTAAAAGCATAATTTTTTAAAAATATATTTATTCTATTCATTTTAAAATGAGATTTATTTATTTATTTGAAAGTCAGAGTTGTATAGAGAGGGAGAGACAGCTTGAGACATCTTGCATTTGTTGGTTCACTCCCCACATGGCTGCAATGGCCAGGGCAGAGCCAGGCTGAAGCCAGGAGCCATGCATTTCATTGGGGTCTCCCATGTGGGTGGCAGAGGTCTAACCACTTGGGCCATCTTCCACTACTCTTTCCAGGCCATTAGGAGGGAGCTGGATCAGAAATGGATAGCCGGGACATGAACCAATGTCCTTACGAGATGCTGGCCTGACCAATGGCAACTTTATCCAGTATGCCACAATACTGGCCTCAAGATGTATAAATTCTTATAAACTGTATGAAGTGGTCAGTCAGATGGATAGTCTAGTGAGAGTCCTTGCAAAATAGCAAGCTCAATTTTGAGAATGTAGTTTGAAAAATTGACCCATAAAATCAAACTCTTTCCATAAATGGGGTTGAATGAGCTACTAGAAATGAAACACAGAGAAATTTACTTCTTTGAAGATTCTTTGACACAGTGAATCATTCAGATTTCTAAAGTTTAAGTGAAATATATCTCTAATGTTAAAGCTGGTAGATGATACGGGGGTGAACACAATTGGCTGTATGAAATTTCAGTATGTAGAGGAATTAAAATTATCTATAGCTCTTTCTCAGCAGTTTAGCATGTTATACTTTTGCTCATTTAAAAGTGCTCACAATCCTTTTGTTACAGAGCGTCCTCGGATTACTTTTGAGCCCCAAGATGTGGAGGTGACTTCAGGAAATACTGTCTACTTCACTTGCCGGGCAGAAGGAAATCCCAAACCTAAGATCATCTGGATACATAACAAGTAAAGGCTGAGCACGATCACTGCTCTAGTTTTGTTTCTGATTCCCGCAATCCTTTAGCTAACTATTCACCTAGAGAAGAAATTACTATCAGAATTTTGAGATAACTATCTTACAACTTATTTTTTGGCTTTCTATCTAGAAGACTTTTTCTTAAAAATTATATATTTCTGGACATATATATTGACTAAAATAAGTTTAGGAAAATATATTGGAATTGTTAGCAAATTAGTTTTATATCTGACTATAATTTGACAAACTATTTTAGATACAAAATGACATTTCATATTTGACATTGCAACTTTTCTGCAGTGAATTAATGTTTTATTTGTTTTATTCTTACTGTAGTGTTTATTAAAAACACAGAATCTTATCTAAAAATCTAAGTGTATAAAATAGTAATAAAATATTATGAAAAACTTAAAAATCATAATGAGTGGATAGGTAACATATAATAAATACAGAAAATGTGCTATTTGCCTGTTATATGTCATGGGTAGTACTTGAACAATTAGATTGTAGATAACTAGCATGCTTTTCATGTATCTCTTCCATTCTTGCACAGCATTTTATTGACTTTCTTCTGTACTGTGCATAATCAATTCTGAATATTTTTGCTTGTTTCTGTGAAACACTGAGATATTACAGTTTTCATTATTTTTGCATACAATTTGGATTTCTAATTTTAGCTAAAAATTCAGCTGTGCTTGTACAATGAGTTTCTAATTCTTGCAGAAAACTAATAAGTATAAGTTAAAAATAGCTTGAATAGATACAATTATGAGTGCTATTAAATCTGGAATCTAGTCCAGGAGAAAAACTTCCATTGACAGAAGACTTCAATTTGTTTGCATCCTGAGACTGTTCAAGGGCACCTGAGAAACCAAAACTGCTGTTTATAATGTCTTAAAACTGCTCACTTTTGTTAGTGTGAATTCAGAAATGATACGTTCAGGTTACAAAGGTACTGACTGGTTCTTAAAGGGACAGGTTCATGTGAAAGGAAGCAAGTACACCTGAAACAAAGGGTTACCATGAAGGAATGATGATGTATAGGTAGAAATGTCTGTTAAAATTTAACTATTTCACACAGAAAAATTAAAGATGAAAGGGAATATGTTATATTTTAACTGATTTATTTCTTTTTGAGTGGCTTTTTTTTGAAAGACAACACATATCCTAAAAGTGAGTGAAATATAAAAATAAAATATAGCAAACAATTTGAAACAAAAATCTATTATTTGAAAATCAGAGTTAAATAGAGAGAGAAGGAAAGGCAGAGAAAGAGAGAGAGGGGTCTACTATCCACTGGTTTACTCCCCAGTTCGCTGCAACTGCCAGAGCTGTGCCTATCCGGAGCCAGGAACCAGGAGCTTCTTCCAGGTCTCCCACACAGGTACAGGTTCCCAAGCACTTGGACCATCCTCCACTGCTTTCTCAGGCCATAATAGAGAGCTGGATTGGAAGTGGAGCAGTCAGGACTCGAACTAGTGCCCATATGGGATGCCAGCACAGATAGTGGTGGCTTTACACTCCATGCCACAGTGCTGGCCCCAAGAAAATCTATTTTCTTATTGGGTCTAGAAAAAATATGATGCCAATTCATTACAAGATGCTTATATGTCTCTCCCTCATCATTTTTCATTCCTTCTCTCCAAGAGATGACTTCTATCTTCACTCCAGGGTCCTTCCAGTCAGTTGTGAACTGATTAGATATAATCAGAACTAGAATTAGAAGGTAAGAAGGTGGATTTGTGGGAGTAAACATTATTTCAGAATGGTCAAGAGACACAGAAACTACAATACAAAAACAGAATATATCCAGAAGGAGGTCCAGAAAAACAGGCTGGAAAGTGGCACTAGAGGCAATGTCTGAGCCATTACGGTGGACAATTTTCCAGAAATGAAAAAATCATAAATTTCAGACTAAGAATTATGTTGATTTTGAAACAAGTTTTTAACACAAAATCCATGGCTAATGTATTATGATCATAGCTTGAGAGTCATGGATAAAATATTTCATTTGAAAGTAATTTGTAGATTACCTTCAAATAAATAGCAATTACACTTGCTGTGAACTTCACATCAGAAAGAAGTCAATGGAAAAGTAAATAACCTTCAATTTTATGTCCAGCTAAAGTTTTCTGATAAGGTTAAATGAAAACATTTTCAGAGAAAGAACCGAGCTTTCCTCAGGACCATACCTGGAGGAAGTGCGAACAGATGTTACTTCAGGAAGTGAGAAACTGAACCCACAAGGAAGAGGTGATATGCAAGAAGCAAGGGTGAACAAAATAATCTCTAACCATTGACAAATATGAATCAACTAAAATCAGCTTCAGACAGTAGTGTAATTATGTATCATGGATCATACTTAATGACCAAAGATATAATTCTCCTGGTTGTTAAGATTCATGAATCTTTCTTTGTATATCTGACAAAATAGCTGCCAAAAAAAACAAAATTGAGATAATAACAAGAATAAATTGGTACAAACCAAATTCTAGTGAGAAATATCAATATTGATTTTCAGAAAAATAAAGAACAAAAATTAGAGGGAATATTTAAACACAGTTGAGAACCCTGATGATAGACACAGGGATTTCAAAAAGTTATGGAAGATGGAATTAAAAGATAAATTCATTTTGGTGCACAAAAACTGTGAAATGTATGCATATATTTTTATAATATGCATTTTTTCATGAAATTTTTGAAATCCCATGGATTTTAAAACCTTTTTGCACAAAAATAAACATTTTTAATTCCATCTCTAGCAACTTTATTTTTTTATTTTTTTAACTTTTATTTAATAAATATAAATTTCCAAAGTACAAGTTTTGGATTATAGCAGCTTTTTTTCCCCTATAACTACCCTCCCACCCACAACCATTCCATCTCCCACTCCCTCTCCCATCCCATTCTCCATCAAGATTCATTTTCAATTATCTTTATATACAAAGATCAATTTAGTATATACTAAGTAAAGATATCAACTGTTTGCACCCACACAGAAACACAAAGTATAAAGTACTGTTTGAGTACTAGTTATACTGTTAATTCACATAGCACAACACATTAATGACAGAGATCCTACATGGGGAGTAAGTGCACAGTGACTCCTGTTGTTGATTTAACAATTGACACTCATTTATGACATCAGTAATCACTCGAGGCTCTTGTCATGAGCTGCCAAGGCTATGGAAGCCTCTTGAGTTTGCCAACTCCGACCTTATTTAGACAAGGCCATAGTCAAAGTGGAAGTTCTCTCCTCCCTTCAGAGAAAGGTACCTCCTTCTCTGATGGCCCGTTCTTTCCGCTGGGATTTCACTCACAGAGATCTTTCATTTAGGTCGTTTTTTTCCCACAGTGTCTTGGCTTTCCATGCCTGAAATACTCTTATGGGTTTTTTAGCCAGATCTGAATGCCTTAAGGGCTGATTCTGAGGCCAGAGTGTCTAGCAACCTTAAAAAATATTTTCATATATTTCTAGTTATAATATTTAATTCTCAGAAATAACTTAATAAATGTTGACTACAATTAATTGTTCTAATCAAGTTTATTGATACTTCTTCATTAAGTCAAATGCATTTACTTGCACATTTTTTTCAAGGAAAAGAGTTAAGTGTGTTCCACTCACGGAAATCTTTGTATTTTACATGGATTGCTACCCAGTTTGCATGAAACTGAGTGTGAAAGGAATATATTGAACCATGACACTATTATCAGCTAGTTTATTAATAATTTTTTTATTTTTAATATTAATATTTGGAGGGTTTTTGTTGTCTATTCAGAGAAGAATTCTGACTACCAGCTCGAATAAATCAGGTGATAAGGTAAGGTTTTAGCATTTATTTAGTGAAAGAAATACACAAGAAAGTGAGGGCTTTATTTAGGGGAGAACGAAATCCAGAAACACAAGTTGGCTCCATATCAAGCACAGAGCAAGCTGGGAGCCACTTAGAGCAAAGCTTGCAAACAGGAAAATAGAGGCATAATGGTGGCCAAAAGGCTGTGTACCCGAAGGCGCAGGACAAAAAGGGCAGGCCCACCATGCTCCAGGCCTTTTATTCACTTTCAAAAGGGAATGGTTAGGTAGTCTGATGGGCAGGCAGATGAACAGGTGAGGTCAGGTAGGGGGTGTGAGATCATAAATGGGGGCAGGGCAAAGGTGTGTTCTCCAGCTCACAAATCTAATCAATTTAATCCTATCTGCTGGCCTATATCAACAGCTTCTGGTAGTTTTTGAAGGAGCATCGTGATTTATGAGCATACAAGTTTTATGAGCATAATGAAGATCTGAGCAAAGAGAGAAACAAACAGGAGAAGGGATGATGCATTCTAAATTTATGGGTGTGATATGCTGTTCTCAATTTTATATCATCTTTTAAAACAGTGCATATCAGTGCATTCTACTGCAGTGTCTAGCCAGATGACAGATAGCAATCACACATCTGGTAGCCTTTGAAAACAGGGTATGGAGCTTTAGAACAAGACTTCAGGAAACTAAATCATCCAAAAATGGATTTTATTGTTGTTGGCACATCTTTTTGTAAACAGTTTCTATTAGACTCAATGCTAGATAATTTGAGAACCATGGTTATGATAACTAAGTTGCTTAGTACTTTATGAGCCTTCTGAATTTGGGCACGTGCTTTCTGATGTTCCTCCCATGTTATATATACTTCATGACTTTGGCAGCTTATCATTTCTGGGAAACTCAGTCTCTGTCTGCCTGTGTCTTGCATAGCTCGCCATTCAAAAGCAATTATGCTTTTTCTAAGGCTAATCTCTTAAAAATGGCATCTCCATGTTCTTATTTTGGTAATTGGTACTTTCTCTTCCACATCAGGCTTTCCTTACCCAATGGTCTCTGCTTTGCTCCTCTATTCCGTTCTGAACTTTAACATGGCCCTTGTCTGCTTCTTCCTCATCTTTGATGACAAACATTATTAAATGAGAATGATGATTTCTCTATCTCTTTAACATGATTTACTATTTTTTTACATGTCCAAGATTAGGCTGAGTTGTTCTTCAGTGTTGGTGTATTTTGAAACTAGAGAATAAACATTTATCAAAAACCTATTTGTAAAGCTAACAGATTAAAAGGAAAGCAATTAGATTCTCCCAATTAACTGTTTCCTCTATGAAATATATTTTTGTTGGTGACCCAAAGCAGGTGTTGCATAAAAATTCATTGAATGATGGATGATTGGATGGGTAGACTTCCTTTTTCTATGCCTGAAGCATTCATTAGTACTAAACTTGCATGAACATCTATCTACTCCCTTTACATGATCATTAAGTAACTTTACTGAAAAAACAATCATGACCAGAAAACAATCTGGGAAAAATTTATGATATTTGTGTCAGTAGCTTTCATCTGTTGCTAAAAATCACCCATTAAAACATTCCCTTGCTTGTGATTATTGATATAATCTGATGCTGTATGTTTGATCCTATTTGTACTCAATGGATTATCCATTGGCTTGATAAAAGGCATTTTGCTGCTATGTACAAAGTGGTCCAGGGCCTAATAGCCAACAACTAAGTAAGTGGAGTGCATTTATTTAATGCTGAGAATTATAATTATACTGGGCTTTGAGTCATGTTGGTTTGAATACAAATATTTATTTTACACTTTACCAAAATGTAGAAGCAGAGTCAATGACTCACAGGTGAAAAGCTTACGTATCATTATCTGATAATTCCCTGTTTCTAAAAATAGCAATTCAAAGTTGTAAAAATTTCCTGAAGCCTCCTTCATGTAGGAGATCGAGTCAGTGTCTGAATGCACGCTACCCAAAGCAAACATTTAAGCTGTGTGCTCTACTATCTGTGTTGACACAAAGTCTGTTCAGGATGTAGTCTCTGAAATGAGATGGGGACAACCAGGATTTGAAGTAAGATAGTTTCAATTACTCCAATAAAAATAGTAACAAATCATTGAACATTGCTAGTGTTTTTCTACTCACTTGTTGAATTCTTTATTTAGTGGAGGGTTAAGATTGTGATTAGAAAGTAAATTAAAAGTATTTCACTGCAAAAATTATAAGAAAAATAAGAAAAGAAAGAGGAGGGAGGGTGGAAGACAGGAAGGGTAAAGTAGGAAGTATCATTATGTCCTTAAAACTATATATGTAAAATACATGAACTTTGTTCTCTTTATAGAAATAAAAAAAGTAAAACTATTTAGAAAGTCCTATATTCTCTATCTCATTAGAGTTTTTTTTAAATATGAGTGTTATTTGGTAACAAATACCATCTATCTACAGCCACTCTCTGGATTTGGAATACGACCCCCGACTTAACATGTTTGATGATGGGACACTCATGATCCGAAATGCCAGAGAGTCAGATCAAGGGGTCTATCAGTGCATGGCGAGAAACTCGGCTGGGGAGGCCCACACGCACAATGCTGTGCTGAGATACTCCAGCCTTCCAGGTAAAACTTGTAGTTATCTGGTTGAACTGGACAAAGACTCATCAGTTCTCCTTTATTTGCACCAGAAAGTGACCTGATAGTGCTTCTTTGAAGCAGGCAATGCTTCAAAGTAGAATTTTTGATGTTAACTGTGATTATTCTCATGATTTTTTAGAGAAACTTAAGGCTTTTTTCCTCTGGAAATCAATTTTAATGCTCTGCCTTCATTCTATTCTTGGGACAGATAGGATTCCCAAACTTTGGTCTTCTCCTTTTGCTTACCCATCAGCTTTCCAGTGTACCAGGTGGAGTCAACAAATGGCACCCAAATAGCAGCCTAATTCTCCTCATAAATCATTCAATCCTCATTCATTATGAATTCATTCAACAAACATTTATTGAAGTCTGTGCCAGCTGAGGAGGACCATGGGTTAACACCCACTTGCATTGCATTTTCCACGAGATTTGCTCTGACACACTTTCAACATCTCATATAAACCAGGCATTATAGCTGACAAATTTTTATTAATGTTATTTTGAGATGATGGAAATACATTGTTTCTCATCTTATTCTGCCTGTGATCTATTAGATGATAGCCATGATTCAAGAAAATGATACATTTTATGATGTGTAAGGAGAGGCGGTAAAAGCTTAAAACAGAGTGATGTACCAGTAAATGCTTAAAAAGTGGCTCTGGGCAGGGGGGACCCTAATTTTCAGCATTTTCCATATTCTGTGGTATAAACAACCAGACCATGGCCACTGTCTGATTACTGAGGTGTTGTCAGCTGGAGAGATGGGCAGTGAGGTGCAAAAACTCACCATGGCACGGTATCCTCAAAATGTAGGGCAACAGACAAGAATAATCTCACAACCATGGATTACAGAATGTAGCCAAATAATCAGAAGTGATGAATTTCATAATAGTATCATTATGATGCAAACGTTGGGTTTCATGACAGTTTAATTGTGCCACAAGGTAAAAATGTAATAATGTATCAGGAATTCTGCTTGCAAAAAACGCATCATGTACTTTTCTAGATAGCTTCAGTTCTATAGTGAAAATGCTTTTATTAACTTTTATCCTAATAAACTTTGTTTAATTATAACTATGCAATTTACCTTTCAATGACAGATGTACTGAGTACTAACTTGCAAAAAATATAAAATTTGGTGAGAGTCACAACCACCAGACCCCTCAAGACTTGGGGAAGAACAGGTAGCCATAGAGGATGACTCTGCAGTAGTTGGAAGATGTTAATAATGTCAACAGAAGTGGCAAACTCAGGACAGAATGGAAGGGGAAGCCTCTGGGGTAGACTTTGAGAGCTGTATTCATTCAGGAGCAATGACATCCAAACTGAAAGCAAAGACATGTGGAATAAAGCCAAATAAGTAGGGTTGAAACATTATTTTGGTAGAAAGGGTAGCATGAAGGAAGACAGGGAAGGGCACATTCAAGAGATGGAAACTGGGGCAGGCATTTAACCTAGCAGTTAGGGAGAACTCATGTCCCACATTGGAGTACCTGGGTTCAACAGCTGCCTCCAGCTCCTGCCTCTAGCTTCCTGCTAATGCAGATCCCTTGAAGGCAGTAGTTGTGGCTCAAGTACTTGGATCCCTGCCACTCACATTGGAGGCCTGGATTGAGCTTCTGACTCCTAGCTTTAGCCTGTCCCATTGATGATATTTGGGAGTTAAAATGGCAGATATGAGAGCTTTCTCTGTATATTGCTGTCTCTCTCTTTCCTCACTCACCTCGATTTTTTTTTTAATCAAACAAAGAAATTAGGAACCTTGAAGTGTATTGATGAAGGATTGTACACATAGGAGATGAGGTCACGGTATTCAGGATCCTATGTTCGTACTCTCAGAGTAACAGGATAAGATTTCTCTATTAGAAAGATACCTCTAGGGGCTGGCTCTGTGGCGTAGCTGGTAAAGCCGCCACCTGTAGTACCAGCATCTCATATGGGCACCGGTTCAAGACCTGGTTGCTCCACTTCCTATCCAGCTCTCTGCTATGGCCTGGGAAAGCATCAGAAGATGGCCCAAGTCCTTGGGCCCCTGCACCAGCATGGGAAGACCTAGAGGAAGATCCTGACTCCTGGCTTCAGATTGGCACAGCTCCAGGCATTGCAGCCAATTGGGGGAGTGAACCAGCAGATGGAAGACCTTTCTCTCTCTCTCTCTCTCTACCTCTCCTTCTCTCTTTGTGTAACTCTGACTTTCAAATAAAATAAATAAATCTTAATAAAGGAAGGAAGGAAGGAAGGAAGGAAGGAACCAACCTCTGGGGAGCTCAGAGACTAAATAGGAGACTAAATAGAGAATAAACAGTCTGTGGGCTGTTGCCACAGTACAGAATGGGGCTGTAGTAGGAACAGGGTAGTGGCCAAGCAGGTAGAGAAGATGCACTGAATTGAGAGTTACTTCAAGAGAAAACAGCATCTTAGTTGGAAACAGCAAAATGGGAATTTCTCTCTTGGTTCACATATAATTTTAAATTGACAACCCCACAAGCTCCTTCCAAAGTTTCTTTCCCTTCTACCTGTAGGTCAAGTTTGACAGAGCACCCAGGAGCATTCTAACTTTGCCTTCCGGCCATCACTGCCTCCTGTCCTTACCTATGATCCTCATCCTTCTTTGTCTCTTCTGCTTGCGTTGTATGCCATGTCCTTCTAACTCCTCTCCCCCTCCTCCCTCCTCCTGTAATTTGGACTGCCTTCATCACATTTTTCCTCCTCCCTTTGAGCTCTCTTTGAATTTTAAGACAATCCCCAGATATTCAATATTAAAATTTAATGTAAAATTTATGCTTTTTATTACTGATATCTTTCTTGCAATTTGGTATGACATCACCTTTCCTTCCTACTTTGCTTCACACATAAATCCTTTGTATTCCTCAAACATAGTTGTACAAACTTCATCTGTTTGCTGTCCCTGTTAATATTAACAGCCACCAATAATCTCAGATTCATCCTGCATTGTGATCCTACCTTCCTCAAATCTCTGAAATTTAGTTGCTAAAGGTGTCAGATAAGTCTCCTTTCCATTTCCACTTCCATTGACAGACTTCCAACAGACTCTTTATTTCAAAAATTCAATAGCCTTTCCTATATGCTCTCTTTCCACCTGCATCTTCTCCTTTAGCATTTTGCCCTAGTTCAATTTCTGTGGTTTTAAGAAAATACCCAAGGTTTTGTCACTTCTAAAGGAAAGAGCTTTACTTTGGCTCATGGCACCAGAGTCTGGTTTTGGGTGGCCACATCTGGTGGGAGCCTTCACCTGGTTTGTACCATGGCAGAAGTTGGGAGATGACCAAGCAAGTGCATGTTTAATTTAAGAACGGAGAGAACCAAGGGGACTGGCCAGCTTTGTTAACAACCCTCATCAGCTGAGAACTAACCCAATTTTGCAAAAGCTATGTTAATCTATTCATGAGAGCAATGATGCCTTGACCCAACACCCTAAAAAGTCCCAACACATCTTATTACTCAGTAAATGCTGAGCATTTCACCATGTGTTTGAGTGGCAACCAACAATACAGGAATCAAGGCACATTTACACTTCCCAAGATGTAACCAACAATACAGAAATCACAGCACATTTACACCTAACTCTAAGATAATTCTTTCCAAGATGGATTGCAGTTTTGAAGACTCTCTGTTTTGCCCTCTGTCTTTGTAGCTAGGCCATGAGTAAACAATGAAATACATGTTTCTTGTACATCTTTGCATTTTTCCAATGTATATTGTTTTACTATTATACTTAAGACATTTATTACTGTTAACAATTTAACTAAACCTTTGTTGAATTAGAGCCAATCAACTCTATCTACTTTCTGGGGTATGTTAATCTCAGTAATTAAGGAGCTCCTAAACATAAACTCAATCAATAGGTATATCTAATACCCTAGTAAGTCTTTAGGTTCTGCTACAAATTGCCAGGAATGATGAGATCTTTATGAATTAGTAAGAGTGGAACATCTTCTATGAAAGTCTAAATTTTCTATCTATAAGGATACTTGATGAATTAATGTGTGATAAGCTTAGCTGAAAGTAACCAAAAATTTGATTAGAATTGGCTTAACTACACCTTGATGCACAGGTTACCTCAAAATGCTCACAGAAAATGGACTATAAAACAAGTTGATTTTGGTACAAAATTTTTTGAAACACATTTGTAAGAGGAGTCCTCAGAAAGCTCATGGGAAATACATACTATGAAAAAAACTAAGCATGAATTTCAAAATATTTCTGAAAGAAAATTGTATTTTAGTGACATTTTCCATGAATGCTTTGATGCCCTCTTGTATGTCTTTGTGTGTTTGTGTATATGTTATGTGGGCATGTGTTTGTGTATGTATGAGTGCACATACGTGTGTGTCTTAGTTGGATTCCACAGATAGTGCAGAAGTTCTCTGTACAGAGTTGCCATATTACCCAGTGAATCAATGCTGTTTTACTTTCTTCTTCTTCAATCCTTTGGACATAGGCCACTTTTTCCCCCTCAAAATTGTCACCATTTGGTTAAGAGATGGCTCCTATAAGCTTAACTCATGACTTAATCCAGGCAGCAATCAGGCAGCAGAGCAATGCCTAGTTAGACTGGCCTCCTTTATTTAGGATGGAAACTCCCTCCCTGGTGGCAGATGCTTGCATCTCATTAGTAGAACTGTTTTTTTGGTTTTTTAAGTGTGTAATTTTAAATGGGGACATTTGAATATTTAGCCCTTAAAATAAGGAATAGGTATTGGATGAGCACATTGCAATGCTTACAGTACAATGGCATTAAGACAAGTAATCCTAAAAATATGCATTTGTATCAAATCCACATTTATTTTAGATTTCATTCTCTAAGACTTAATGTGATAGCATAAGATTTTAGTATAAAAGCAATTGTTAATATGACAGTAGTCTTAAAACAATGCAGGGGGCAGCGCTGTGATGTAGTAAACTAAGCCTCCGCCTGTGGCATCTCATATAGCCGCCAGTGTGTGTTCCTGCTCCTTCTCTTTCGATGCAGCTCTCTGCTAAGACCTGGGAAAGCCGTAGAGCTTGGCCCAAGTACTTGGGTCCCTTGTACCCCCGTGGAGATTCGAAAGAAGCTTCTGGATCTTTGCCTTGGATCAGCTTAGCTCTAGCTGTTGGGGCCATTTGGGGAATGAACTCATGGAGGAAGACCTTTCTTTCTCTCTCTGGAACTCTGTCTCTCAAATAAATAAATACAATCTTTAAAAAGGCAATGCAGAGTAAATACACCTTCTAACTGCCACTGGCTGTTTTGTTTTGTTCCCTTCTTACCCTTAGCCAAACCTAATTTTGTAATCCAGCCCCGAGATACAGAGGTTTTAATTGGCACCAGCACAACTTTGGAATGTATGGCCACAGGCCAGCCACACCCTCATGTAACATGGACCAGAGGCAATGGACAGGAGCTGGATGAGTCCAGGCATGTGGTGACTTCCAGTGGACTTCACCTACAGAACATCTCGCTGTGGGATCACGGTCCATTCACCTGCCACGCCAGCAATAACCAAGGTTCTATTCAAGCCACAGCAAGCATAATTGTACAAGGTAGGGAGCAGAAGGTCATAATTGAAATGTTCCTCCTGTCATATTCAGAAAATTATTTTTCATCTTAAAAAATAATGTCATGTACGTGGGGGGAGAGGCATTTTTATTTGCCATTTATTGTTTGACACAATAGAACTTTCAAAACTAATCTGCTTCAAGTTAAAAGTTGAATTTTTTTGTCATTTCAATCTTTATCCAAATGCCAGCATCAACCATTAGCAATAAAAGAGATGAAGTCATTAATCTGGCAGCAAACTGTCAAAAGATATTTGTGCTTCAGAATATTTTACAGGTAAAGGGAAGACACTTCAGCTATGAATGTGAAAAGGCTGTGCCCCAAGTTCAGAGTCACTTACGAAGCTGTCAGCTCAACATAGCTGGAGAATATGCAGAGGGCTCTCACCAGTAGCCTGGCTCATGTAGAAACAGCAATAACAAATCTCTTTTGTACCTGGGAAATAATTAATATGTATGAGCATGCTGCTGTATTTTGATTTTTAACCCAGGGCTGCCCCTTCTTTTCTATGTGTGTGTGTGTGTGTGTGTGTGTGTGCACCTGTGTGCTGGAGCTCAATCCTGTAAACTAAGATGTTCAGTAAACAACAGAATATCTGTTACTGGAGTGATGTCAAAAGCCTGATTCTATCCAAAACAGTTTTTCATAAGTTGACAAGAGTACAGTAATTTAAATGATCCATTTTAAAGATCCCCCAGAGTCATGGATATTTTAACTAACAAGTTTCAGTATTTTCAGATTTATGTTGATTATTTTCTATCAAAGCACTGGGTGAACACTGAGAATCCCCGAACAAAGACAGTTTAGAATTGTGGAACTGACCAGCCTAGGACAGCATTAGAATTTGGGAAATGTCAGGGCCGTGAGTGGTACTGTCTTCCAAAAGATGTAGTACTTCATCCAGCCTAGGTTTCCTGCAGTAAATGTTCTCTGAATTGGATTGTTTAGAATCAGCTTCTTAAGTAGCAATAGATCAATAATGTCTTGTTTGTACTGACATGTCTGAAAAATATTGTGTTTTCCACTAAAAATGCTAATATCAAAAAACCACTTTCTTTGTTCTGAAAAGAAGATATGGAAATGAAACTTTTCCCCTGGAGTCTTTGGTAATTCTTGAGAGAAATTACTTTTAAAGGACTCAAATGTTGTTTTTAGATTCTCCATATGTTGAGACTGAAAAATGCTTTGAAAGAAGTAGTCTACAATTTTTTTGTCCCACATTATTTTTGTTGGATGTCTTTTTTTTTTTTTTTTGCAAGCACATGCTTAGCCACACATTTGCCCTTTAACAGTCTCCTTTATTTCATACTGCAATAATGGTGTGTTTTTTTAGTTTCTTTCATGTATTCCTTCTTCTTTCTATGTGTTCATGTGCAAATAAAACAAGGGATGTTTTACTAAATTCTGATAACTTTTACTTGCTTGGTTTTCCAATCACAATATGCTAAAGCTTTCCTTCTACCAATCAGTTTGCACTAAAATCTCCAAGTGCTTTGTCGTTTATTGCTCACGACTGTGTACTTGTGTCACTTGCACATCTGTGTGTTGACATTTTTAATTGGTCTTGAAAGAGTCTAATACTCACCCTATGCATTAAGACTTCTTTAATTTGCTTAGACTAAATTTTTTTAAGATTTTATTTGAGAGTTAGAGTTACAGAGAGTGAGAGGGAGAGACAGAGAGAAAAGAATCCTTCCATTGGTTCATTCTCCAAATGGCTGCCACGGCCGGTGCTGCACCTATTCAAAGCCAGGAGCCAGGTGCTTCTTCCTGGTCTCCCACATGGGTTCAGGGGCCCAGGCACTTGGGTCACCTTCTGCTGCTTTCCCAGGCTATTAGCAGGGAGCTGGATTGGAAGTGGAACAGCAGGGACACCAGCCAGCACCCATGTGGGATCTCCACATCACAGGTGTTGGCTTTACCTGCTAAGCCACAACACCAGCTTGTTAATGTCTGTTTTTAAGCCAAGGTCATGAGTATTCTTTATATTGGCTGCAACAAATCATAACTAAAGGGACCTCAAAAAAGCTTCAATTAAAGGTATAAAATTCATTGAATTAATCGTGGGACACATAAGTAAAGGGGTTCATTGTCATACATGGTGCAAATGAAAATGTTTTTGATGGGTGGATGTTTTGCACAGTGGTTAAACTGCCTCTTAGGATACCCATAATCCCGTATTAGATTGCCTAGGTTTGCGTTCTGGCTCATGCACATGTTAGGAGATGCTGGTGGTAGTTCAATACTTGTGATCCTGGACAGTTGGTGACCCTTGTGTGGGACCCCACTTTCTTGGCCTCCACTATCTCAGGAGGATCCTTGCCATAGGCAAGAGAGGAATCAATAGCAAGCCAGCAAAATGAAGAGTGTTTAATTAAAGAAAAAGGCAAAAAGCAGGCTACTACTGTAAAGAGTAGCCCTAGATGCAGCCAAGGCTGAACATTTATAGTGTACAGGAAATGCACATTAATATCTGGCTGGGATATACATCTTATTTGTGTGAAAGAGGTGGCAACTTCCAGGCACTGGGGATCTGTCTCTCTTCTCTCCTTGTATGGTCATTTCTGTAGATTGCTGTGGCAATTGTAAACTATGTGTAAACTATGGGGTCACAGCACTAGGAGGAATAATTTTTACTATGCTAATGTATTATAATGAGGGTATCATGAGGCTGTAGGTCTTGTAGCCATTCATCTGGATGTCATATTGGATCCAACTGATTTGAATCAATTCCTTTGTCTGGATCTTGTTTTGTTCAGCCCACTTCCAGGTAGGTGGGACTGTGGTTTGCCAGACACTGTCTTACTTGGGTCCCAGCTACCCAAAACTTCCAGACCTGGATATTGCAGGTATTTACTTGTGAAGTAAACCAGCAGGTGGAAGATTTGTCTCTGTCTCTGCTTGTCTCTCTTCCTTCCTAATAAATAAATGAATTAAAAGTAATTTTAAAAATACTTTTGATATGAATCATCAAAGTCATGAGCAGCCAGAAGGTAGATTTTAATAAAATACCAAAACAGTTCGTCTCAGCAGGTGCTATTTTAACACTGGAAGTGGGACTAGGATGGCCACTATTTTACATGGAAACCAGATATGTTAACCCTCTTGTGTCTGCATAATTCTTCCAGTCTTACTACCTGTCTTGAAATATGTAGGTCATTTTGGTTTTCTCCCATGTAGATTATAATTTCTTCATAAATCCAGGCAGATGGTCATTTTTGTGTAGGGAACAAACATGCACTGATCATGTTCTTAAACTTTTTCTATCCACTGCTAGGATGTGGAATTTTACTTAAAAATCTTTTTTCATAAGAACGTGTGAAGTAAAACAGCACTTTTCTTCCAGGCTTGACTAACAGTGCATTTTTACTACTGTTACAAAAATGTGAATCAAATTTTCCAACATTGGAAGCTTGACTAAATTGCTGACCCTAACTGCTAGCTGCTTTTATTATAAAGCTCTTTTACTATATAATGAATCAATTTTTCAGTGTAGAAATATTTTGTTCTTTTTATGTAATTCCTTGCAATTGTAGGCATTAGTGCAATGTTCCTGAAAGAAATGAGGCTGGGGGTTGACTGACCTATATTCTTATATAGTCTCTGCCACTTACTAGTTCTGACTGAAAAAAATTCATCCTACCTCCCCTGGCCTGAATTTTTTTCTGTCGGAAGGCGAGACTGATAATATGGGTCTGTGGGTTGTTTTCCACAGATTGTTTTTTTTGTAGAAGTTTATTACAAATAGCTTTCAGATATCCCTGAGTGTTTTTATAAATTTGTGTGTTTATATAATAATTTAAAAAAAATCTAGCATGCTACTTAGATTGATGAAGTCTGTTTCTTTTTATTGAACTTTTATTTATTTCATTTGAAAGGCAGAGTTGACAGAGAGAGAGAGAAAAGAGAGAGAGAGAGATAGAGATAGAGAGAGAGACACGGAGAGTGGGGGGAGGGGGCAGAGAGAGAGAGAGAGAGAGGGATCTGGTTCACCCCCCAGACAGCTGAAACAGTCCAGGCTTAACCAATTTGAAGCCAGGAGCCCAGAAACTGCATCTGGGACTCCAACGTGGGTGACAGGGGCCCAAATAACAGGGCCATCTTCTCTGTTCTCTTTCCAGGCATATTAGCTAGATAGGAAACAGAACAGCTGAGTTGTGCTAGCCTGTCAATATGAGATGCTGGGATCACAGATGTCTCAACCCACTGCCACAAAGCCAGCCGTGAAGTCTTTTTTTTTTTTTTTAATCTTTATTTCCTTCACTCAGTGTGTCACTTAAAGCAAATTCACTTTTTTTTTTTTTAAGATTTTTATTTATTTATTTGAGAGGGAGAGTTATAGACAGTGAGAGGGAGAGACAGAGAGAAAGTTCTTCTTCCATTGGTTCACTCTTCAAATGGCTGCAATGGTCAGAACTATGTCGATCCAAAGCCAGGAAACAGGTGCTTCTTCCAGGTCTCCCATGTGGGTGCAGGGGCCCAAGGATTTGGGCCATCTTCTACTGCTCTCCCAGGCCACAGCAGAGAGCTGGATTGGGAGAGGAGCAGCCGGGACTAGAACCAGCGCCCATATGCGATGCCGGCACCGCAAGCGGAAGGAATAACCTATGAGCCATGGCATCGGCCCCGCAAATTCACTTTTAAGTAGTATTTCCTGTATCATGTTTCTTTTATTTCCAGGTAGCTGAAGGGAACAAGGGTAGTAATGTTATGGGCCTAGGTAACCTAGACTTTATTCCAGGTCTTTGCTCCCACACAGATAAAAATTCAGAGCAGAGACATAAATGCAGTATACAGTGAAAGTTGGATTTATTTAAAAGAGAGAGTGAACATACATTCAGATGTAAGTGTGGACCACCCTATGTGAATAGATACCCTCATGAGTCAGTCAGAGATAGCCCATGAGGAGAGAGAGACAGGGAGGAGGCCAGATAGAGATCCCCATGGCCCATGGATCAAGAAGGGCAAAAGAAGCCCCTTCCCACATTATCAGCCTCATTTATGAGATAGTGAATGGTGCCCTAATGAAATATACAAACAGGGTGGGGTCTGGGTGGGGTTTAATATGTGTGAGGATTTCTGGGATTTTCATGGAGTCTCCATGTAGAGTTTAACTTCCTTGTGGCCATCATAATGACTCCTCCTTTCTGATCCTGGATGAAACACAGATGCATCATGGGAAAGTGGCTGTATTAGACTGAGGGTAAGGGGAAAGAGTTACAATACAGGGCTGGCAGAAATTCCAGCTCATCCATCTCTATTGAGGTTCCTGCCTGGTTACTTCATATCAGTGTGAGTTGTGCAAAGATCTAGGAATCCAGAGAACTGATTGCAAGTTATCTGGGAAAGTTCTTTTGAAAATGTCATCATTTACATATTATTGTACCCTTTTTCAATGGCTACATTGACTTTTTTCATATTTATCAAAATGTCATAAACAGAATGCCTTTCTATAACTATGTAAGATGCTTTTTCAAAGTTTGTGGATAGATGGAATTGAAAGATTTTTTTAGGTGCAAAAAATTTGGAAATACATGTGTACTTTTTACATATTATGCATTTTTCTTTAATAAAGTGAAGACTCCTGATGTACATAGCTAATAGCTATTTGTTATTTATACAAAAGCAACTATAAAATATTTAAATATTTGGAACTCTGAATTTTGACTTACATGTGACTTTTTCTAAAGTGTAATTTCATGTGTAACAACATTCCTCTTTAAGGAGCTTATTTTTCTTTCAGAAATTAATAGAGGAAATTGTTTGATTGTTATTCTGTGTGTGGAGTTCGGAGAAAAGCTATTTGTTAATGATTCAAATATGATTTACAGTTTAAATATGTTCCTCGCAGCCAGTTACTAGAAACTCAGAGGATTAATCATATTGTCACCAGCGGGCCTGGCTGTCTTCAATTCTTTTTCAATGACAGTCTGGGATTGCAATTCAGAGAGAATAAAGCCGGGATAGTAAAGCAAAGTTTAAAGTACATTCCAAGGGAGGAACGGGGCAGTGGAGAGAGCAGACAACACCCTTTCTTCCTGGTTTGGAGCTTTTGTCCCTAGCATATGAGAGGTGTTGACTGGTGATGTGGCAGTAAAGGTCATGATTGGCACCTGAGATTGACACCTGGGAATTGCATACCTTTGGGTGCTCTGCACATGTGGTTATCAACTACAGTTTTGTGGTTTGTCTGAGCTCCCATTTTATCAGCACACTATAATCACAATTCAAACCTCAAAGTGAGCAGTCTTGAGTGAGTCTCAGAGGAGAGCAGCTTGGTTTCTTCCCAGGAGGAGGTCCTTGCAGCCCCTCCCCGGTTGCTAATGTCTAATTATCTATCTGACACTATATAGTAACTGCCTTAAGATGGAGAAATGATTGCTTGTTATTGCCTACTGCTTTACTACTTTGCAAACTGAATGTGCCTACTTCTGGTTTCCTTGCAAGCTAGTACAAACCTACACAAGCACCTACACATTGTTAATATCTATGGTCATAATGAATTGGAGACAAATTCTCATAAAGCATGTGTTTAAACATATTTTTCCTCTTGTCATTAAAAAGCTATAAAATCACTTTTACTCTTCCATTCTTTAGCTCCTCCGCAATTCACAATTATCCCTAAGGATCAAGTTGTGCTGGAAGATCATGCTGTGGAATTTCCTTGTGAAGCAGAAGGCAGTCCACGCCCAGTAATTGTCTGGACAAAAGCAGGTATTCACACATCTACATGTGATAGTGGAAGAAACACATACCTTCTTGTTTTGTAGACTAAAATACATAGTTAATTATCATAAGGATGTCATGGATATGAAAACAACACACAGAGGTCATCTTTATGTATGGCGCCATCATCATTTTTGCAGTGTTTTAAGCTTCAGCATTTGAATGCATTGTTTCCTGATATCATCCTTCCTGGGATTCAGTTTCATGATTTTTCTTGTTTTTTTTTTTTTTTTTTTATTTTTTGACAGGCAGAGTGGACAGTGAGAGACAGACAGATAGAGAGAAAGGTCTTCCTTTGCCGTTGGTTCACCCTCCAATGGCCGCTGCGGCCGGTGCGCTGTGGCTCGCACACCGCGCTGATCTGATGGCAGAAGCCAGGTACTTATCCTGGTCTCCCATGGGGTGTAGGGCCCAAGGACTTGGGCCATCCTCCACTGCACTCCCTGGCCACAGCAGAGAGCTGGCCTGGAAGAGGGGCAACCGGGACAGAATCTGGTGCCCCGACCGGGACTAGAACCCGGTGTGCTGGCGCTGCAGATGGAGGATTACCCTATTGAGCCATGGCGCCGGCTCAGTTTCATGATTTTTAAAATGAACTTACTGAGGCTGTCTCGTGGTACACTGAGTTATGCTGTCACTTGTGACACTGGCACCCTATATTGAATTGTAGGTTGGAGTCCAGGTTGCTCTGCGTCTGATCCAGCTTCCTACTAATGCACATCAGAAGGTAGCAGAAGGTGGTCCAAGTCCTTGGGCCTTTTCCATACAAGTTGGAGACCCAGATATTGTTTCTGGCTCCTGGCTTCAGCCTGACACAGACAGACCTGGCTATTGTGGACCCTTGGGAGAGTGAGCCAGTCGATAAAGATCTATGTCTTTCTTTCTTGCTGTAACTCTGCATTCCAAATAAATAAATCTTTAAAAATGAAATTATTGGAAAGTTAAGCAGTTTTAAATATTTTTAAAAAGTGACAGCATCCTCTTTGACTATAAGATGAAATTGTGAGTAAAATGGAATCCTAAATGAGGTTACAACATATTAAGTGATACTTTTAAAAAAGCTGCTATTCTAGAACCCTGGCCTCAGAATCAGCCCTTAAGGCATTCAGATCTGGCTGAAGAGCCCATGAAAGTGCTCAATCGGACTTGCCCCAAATGGTGGAGTTAGAAACGTACCAGGGGATTCCAATACAATCCCATCAAGGTGGCATGTACCAATGCCATCTCACTAGTCCAGGTGATCAATTTCAGTTCACAATTGATCACACTGATAGGTCTAAGAGTCAAAGGGATCACACAGACAAGACTAGTGTCTGTGAATACTAACTGATAGAATAAAAAAGGGAGAGAATGATCCAACATGGGAAGCAGGATACACAGCAGACTCATAGAATGGCAGATGTCCTAAATAGCACTCTGGCCTCAGAATCAGCCCTTAAGGCATTGGGATCTGGCTGAAGAGCCCATGAGAGTCTTTTAGGCATGGAAAGCCAAGACACTCTGGAAACAAAACAAAACAAAACAAAACAACAACAAGAACAAAAAAAACAAAAACAACAACAACAAAAAACAAACCTAAATGAAAGATCTCTGCAAGTGAGATCTCAGTAGAAAGAACGGGTCATCAAAGGAGGGGAGGTACCTTTCTTTGAAGGGAGGAGAGAACTTCCACTTTGACTATGACCTTGTCTAAACAAGATCGAAGTCAGTGAACTCAAGAGGCTTCCATAGCCTTGGAAACTCATGACTAGAGCCTAGGGAGATTACTGACACCATAAGCAAGAGTGTCAAATTGTTAAGTCAACAACAGGAATCTCTGTGTACTTATTCCTCATGTGGGATCTCTGTCCTTAATGTGTTGTCCAATGTGAATTAATGCTATAACTAGTACTCAAACAGTATTTTACACTTTATGTTCTGTGTGGTGCAAACTAATGAAATCTTTACTTAATATACTAAATCGATCTTCTGTATATAAAGATAATTGAAAATGAATCTTGATGTGAATGGAATGGGAGAAGGAGCGGCAGATGGGAGGGTTGCGGGTGGGAGGGAAGTTATGGGGGGAAAGCCATTGTAATCCATAAACTGTACTTTGGAAATTTATATTTACTAAATAAAAGTTTAAAAAAAAGAAAGAGTTAGAAAACTGTCACTAAACAATAAAAAAATTTACAAAAACTGCTGTTCTTGTAGTGGGGATGTGTGGGTACAGGATCTGGGAGGCAGTCTATGATCCCTCACACAGAGGGCCCAGGCTGTTCCAAGGCCCCCAAAGATATAGAACAAGATGGACAGCTGGATAGAGGAGAGCTTTACAGTTTTCTCTGGACTTGAAATTCTATCTTCCATATCAGTACAGGCACTAGATTACATCCAAAATAAACCTTTGCTAGTGAATTTCTTTTTTTTTCCCAGCACCATTTATTGAATAGACTGTCCTTACTCCAGGAATTGGTTTTCGATCCTTGATCAAATATAAGTTGGCTGTAGATGTTTGGATTGATTTCTAGTGAATTTCTTTGGTTAGCATTTTCCTGAGAGTCTGTGAGATTGCAGAAGTGCCTATAGTAGGAAGAACTTGCAGTTGGGAGCCCCACAGCCTAGATTCACATCTTTGTTCTTAATTCACTCGCTGTGAGACCTTAGGCAATTAAAGTAGATGCAGTTTACAAGACTTCATCTATACTGGGGGTGATGATATTTCCTGTCCACGGGTTGTTGGAGGGGACTTGTTTAAATCCATTCAAGCTTAAACATTTAGAACAGTTGCAGTAAATTGCCTGCACACTCAGTGAAGGTTACTTGTTATCTTTTCTTTCTATAAGAAGGTATACAATAAGAAACAAATTTTCATTTAAACAGTTGAGAATGACAATCCTACTGTGACCACAGAGAATGAAGTGTTGAGGAGGATCCAGAGGCTCCCTATGAGCTCAGATAGACGAAGTACAGTGATGGGCTGGGGTGTGCCTGTGAGGATTATCAGAATGAAGTTCAGAGAAGCATCAATCTCAATTTTCTCTCTCAGTACTTTATTTTACATGCTTATTTTAATAATATTGATTTTCCTAAAATGTTGCACTCATGTGATAAGCAGAAGATAGGGAGATATTTGAAATTTCCATTTAATAATCAGGTTGGATATGAAATTGAAATTCTAATTATGGTAAGACTAAGGGGGGAGAAGTACAAGGGAGCCCCTTAAGGGGTTGAGCTGTGCCCTGGTGAGAGGTGAAATTTCCTTGCAGAACCCTGGCAGAAGTTGGGGGCAGGACAAGGTCAGTACTGTGTTTTGGGGTTGTAGCATAGGGACGGGAGATTACAGTACTTGCCCTCCCCAGGGATGTTCTGAAATATCTCTACTTCACTCAGGACAACCATGCCATTCTGTTTCAGCAACGTGAGCATACAAACATATTTCACCATGCTTTCTTTCCTTCACTGCAGGGAGACAGCTGTCCCTTGAAGGCCGGCATACAGTTCTCTCCTCTGGCACTTTGAGAATTGACCACGTGGCCCAGCACGATCAAGGCCAATACGAATGCCAAGCAGTCAGTCCACTGGGAGTGAGAAAAGTGTCTGTCCAGCTGACCGTAAAACCCAAAGGTATTGAGTGCTGTAATTCATTTTCATATCCTGAAGGCAGCACTTCTTTCTGTGTCTTTTACATACTCAGCAGGGCCTTGTTACTTAGAGTCTTTTTTTTTTTTCATTCATAGGAAAAAAGTATTAAATACTTTTCTTCCAAAGAATCTCTTATATAACTTCTTTGATAACTTTATTTCTATTGATGGTAATTATGATTGTGTTATTAAAAATTATAATTTTATGTTTTCTTAATAAGTTTTTACAACTGATTCATGAGCTTCGCCTGCATGGACAGTCTCACAGAACGAGGCAGATTCTTATGCCTGATGGGCTGAATCTTGATTTACCTTGATGTATTTTTTATGCTCAGGGGTTGGGATTTTTATGGCTCAGACACACTGCTTCAGGCTTATCATGTGGAAAGCTTGAACTTAGGTGGAAATGGAAAAGTGAATGAGCTCACAAAAATGTATAATAGGTGGAACCATTTTATCTCCAAGATTATAAACAACAATCTTTCCCCTATAATAACTGCCCCCAGTAATACCTTGAAGAACCTTTACCTCTTTCCTCTTAGGAAGCAGTTTTTAAATGCTTTTTGGGCATTTTGTCTAAGTTTTCATGAGTTTTATATACTATGAAAGTCTTTTTTTGTCTAAGATGTCTCAGTTTCAAATTTTCTTATGTGTTCTTTTACTATGGATATTCAAATACTATTTTACTTAATGAATGCTTTCTTGAATAAGTTGTTTTTTAAAAAAAATATTTATTATTTTTACATGAGAATCAGAGGTGGGGTCAGAGTGAAACTGAGAGCTCCTATCAGTTTGGTTCACTCCCCAAATGTCTACCGTGACAGTTGACTGGACTGGGGATGTGGCTAGGATCTGGGGACACAAACCAAGTCTTGCTTGTGGATGGCAGGAACCCAATTGCTGGAGCCTGCTGTTAGGTGTGTGTTGGGCAGGAAGCTGGAGTTGGATTCTGGAGGCTGATGTTAAACCCAGGTACTGCAATATGGGAGGCAGACATCTTAACTCATCGCTAGGCTAAATGTCCATCCCTTCTAAGGCTTCTTTTGTCTCATTATTTAATTCTTTTGGGGAACCCCCTATACTGTATACACTACAGTGCTTCTCAAGGGATGTTATGTCAATCACTTGTGGGGTGGGTTCCTAAGACCTTTTCAGAGGATTTTCTGCTTCAAAACAATCTCACAATAGTATCAAGATGTTATATGGTTTTTTACCAGATTGACATTTACCCTAATGGTGGAAAAGTCATGGTGGATAAACCCACAAAAGTCTTTGTATAAACCATTGCATTGACACTAAATTCAACAAATAACTGCTATATTCTTCACTTGCAGTGAACAAAAAAGCAATTTCACTTAAGAATGTTCTGAAATGGGAATATATTGGTTTTAATAAAGCTCAAACCATGACTTTTTAGTAGGATGTATGATGAAGGAAATTGGCAAAAGAAGCTACCAATCGTCAAAATTTGGAGAGTGTTAAGGATTTTTCACAATTATCAGAAGAAGCTTTTAAAATATGTCTATATTTTCCAAGCTCTTATTTTTTTACTTCAACCCAAAAGACCAACTGTAGGAGACTGAATTAAAAAAAAAAAAAACAGTTACCCTATTACTGAGATTTGTAACACAATGTTATTCTACTCACTACTCTTATTTTTGGAAAATACAGTTAATTTTCATAAAAATAGAAGGGTACTTCAAAAACTTAATTAACAAATCAAATTGAAATCCATGTATGGTTTTCTCATGGTACTCAGAACGTTTTGAAGACCACTTATATATCCAATTTCAAAAATTTTTGCACTGAAACATATATATTTTAATTCCATTTCTTCCCACAAACTTGTTGACATACCCTTGTATGTTGTCTATCTGCAAATATTATGAGCTTAAGGTTTTAGTTTTTTGTTTGTTTTAAGATTTATTTTATTTATTTGAAAGGCAGTTACAGAGAGATGGGTAGAGACAGGAGGGGAGAGAAAATTTCATCTACTTGTTCACACCAGACCAAAGCCAGGAGCCTGGAGCCAGGAGCCATCTTTATCTCCAAGGTTGGTGCAGGGGCTCAAACACTTGGACCATCCTCCACTGTTTTCCCAGGCACATTTCAGGAAGCTGAATTGGAAGTGGTGTAATTAGGACTTGAGCCAGCGTCCACAGGCGATTCTGGCATCTCAGACAGCAGCTTTAGTTGCTATGCCACAGCTCCAACCCCTACAGTTGTAGTTTTTAAATAAACAAATGAAAATTCTCAGTTTTAATTTCTATTATTTTAAGCACAGTTATATATACCCTACATAAATAAAGTCTCAGTGCTTGAGAATAATTGTTAAAATAAAGTAAAGGGTTTCTGAGATCAAAACATTTGAGAGTTATTCATTAATTGGATCTTCTTTGTTTTATTCATAGTTATCATTTTTCTCTTAAATTCTTTTTAACTTTATTTCCATGTCTTTTCTTTTCTTTTTCACATGCCTAACATCTCTATTACTATGTTGTCAGTGTGTCTCTTTACACCAGAGATGCTTCTATCCTTAAGTTTTGAAATGGTTTTCCTGCTTGTATTTTTGCTTAAATACAAATATTTATAAAATTATAATTTTATATAAAAAAAAACTATGTAATGAACCAATTCCAGAGGAGATAGAAATCTATACAGAATATATGAGGAGAAAATATGTTGCCCAAGATGAGAGCAGAGCAGATACTCAACTTACCCTGTGGCATGGATGCATAGAAAGTTAATTATCCTATATACAATATGGGGGAGAGATCTTCCTGAAGTAAGAGTGTGTGGGCAGCTGCTTGCCCAGGGAAAACTGTCTCATATCTGTGCAAAATTGCATGAACAAAAATAATTAATTATAAGTAATAATGAATATAATTCTGTAATTATAGATTATAATGAGTCCAGTGGCATATTAAAAATACTGGTGGTATTTATTCTTGAAATTCAAGGATGATACAATGGTAGGATTGATATATTTTACTGGATTTAGGGAGGAAAATGATGATTCTTTTCATAGATACTGAAGAGAAATCTGTTAAATTCAACATTAATTCTCATTAAGTGACACAGTTCTGAATAACATGATAAAATAGATATACTGAACTCATCAGCCAGAATCTTGCTAGTAGAGAAATGATATAATGTCTTCATTAAAAAAAGGAATAGTCCAAGAGTTTCCATTGTCATCGCTGTCATTTAATATAGGATTGGAATAAAAAATCATTAAAATTAGTTAAGAGGCACAAGAAATAATAACCAGGAAAATTCTGAAAAAGTACCATAATGAAAAAGGATTTAATCATACTAAATAATAAAACACGTAATATACCTATAGTAATTAAAATAGATGATATATTAAAGGAATTAACTTACATTCACAGCTTTTTTGCATAGATATGAGAGTTGCTTTTTTATTTTTAATGAACTCATAAGATTTTGTTATAAATATTACACTTATATAGAGCATTCATTTACTATAAATTACCCAGATAATATATTAAAACCCAATATATAATCTACAAATCTATTCAATTTTATCAGGGAATGAAAAGTGTGTAAAAAGATGGCAATTCTTCTCCTGGAAGAAAAAACAGCAATCCCATAACAAGGGTTAGAGATACCTCGGTAGACACATGGACAAGCTTCAGCCTGTCACCCAGGTTTAGTTCAGGAGATGCTTCCAGGTAGGAAGAGGAAAGATGTGCTTTGCAGAGGCCAGCCATGGTGTGACCTTTCACTTTTGTTATGGATCACTCTCTTCAGGTCATCAGGACGCTGTGCATGGACAACTTCCAGGAGTCCCCTGTGCTTGGTTCAGAGGCCACTTTGATATTCCCGCACTACTCTTCTGTGACTTGGGAAACCCAGCTTAAACCATTGACCTTCATGTCTCTTCTGACCACTAGTCTATTCCACAGCTCCAGCCAGCGGGGTTTCTGCACCCAAAGGGCAGTGAATTCAGGGGAACTACTTAAAAAATGGCAGAAGCCACCACTTTCTGCTGATACCATCCAACCATGAGGGAGATACCTCTCTGTGCACCAACAGCTGTGCCAATGACGCCTTGTCTCTCAACTGGGCCATTGCTCTCTAGTTCTTTTTACCAGTGTTTTTATTGGTCAGGTCAAGTCACTGAGTAAGCAGATATCCAATGAGGGAAATATAGTCCTTTTTTCCTTTCTGAAGGCACCCTCAGTTTTATGACAGCCAATGCACCTCTCCATTTCCAATGAGAATGAAGGATGTGAAGGATGTCTTGTCCCCCGCCACCACCACCACGACACACACCCATCATGGCACCACCCCAAAGATGCAGACTTCCAGGTCTCCCAGACTGACTCTCCATTGCTAGGTATGGGCAGACCGTTCCTCTTGTAATCAGTAAGCCCTGCACAGAGGGGACTACTCCATCTGCTGTTGGTCCTCTGCTCTTCCAAGATGGCACTAATCTCACCTTTCTCCTCTGCCACAGGCCTTAGCAGCAATACTGGGACAACTGGAAACATCCTCTCTACACCTGTGACCTGTGATTTCAGACACTGTCTGGTCTCACATTTTTCTTTATGGCTCTATTTTGATTCAAAAACATAACTTCTGGGGATGGTATTTGGTATAGTGATTAAGACTCTGCCTGGGACACCTCAACAGGCCCTGCCTCCTCTTATGGATTCCTGCTAATGCACATTCTAGAGGCAGCAGTGCTCAGGACCCTGACATGGGAGACTCAGATTGAGTTCCTAACTCCTGGCTCAGACCTGGCCCAGCCATAGTTGTCCTGGGCATTTTTGAGGAGCAAACAGTGGATGGAAGATCTCTGGCTTTGTCTCTCTGTCTTTCTCTCTGTGTGTCTGATTTTCAAATAAATAATTTAAATCAGCAAAAAATTTTAGAGATAATTTCCTTTCTTTAGAGATTATGCCTTAACTATAAATTTAATTTATATATTATTTAAATCTGGATACTTTATACACTGGATACTTTATACACTATTTTAATTTCAAAAGTTTTCTTAAGAAGCAAATATTGAGTTAATATGCAGGATCAATAAGACTGTGTTTTGGGCTATATGAGGTATATGTGGCTTTTGTGGATGCTGTGGATTCATTTGTGATATTCCTGCATAATTTCCCCAGAGGGCACTGGCACATGAGTTATTATTTATTCATATTAACCATATAATTTATTTATGATGATCATTTTCTTTAATCTAAAAATCCATGAATTTTATCTTTTTAAATTTTAACATTCTTATTTCAGTCATTGTATTAAGATACAAAGATAGCTTTCAGTTTATGAAATCCTGTGAAATTATTTGCCTTTATACATACAGAACATTGAAAAAGACTATTAAGACGTTTTCACGTGTGGTTATTTTTTTCCTCATGTCTTTGATATATGGAAAATACAGAGCTCTCTATCAGAATGACATTGATTTATGAATATGTCTTGCATCCAGATGCTCAGTAATTATAAATCCTTTTTGAAGAGTTCTCATCCAAACTATGTTTTTACCACCTGGAGTCCACAACAAGACAGTATATAGAACAATAGCTAAAATCAGGATCAACTGATCTACAGCAAATTGACATGCCTTATGTTCTAGCTGTCATGATTTTGTGACTCTGTTTTCTCATTTTTTTTAAAGATTTTATTTATTTATTTGAGAGGTAAAGTTAGAGACAGTGAGAGGGAGAGGAAGAGAGAAAGGTCTTCCAACTGCTGGTTCACTCCCCAAATGGCCTCAATGGCCAGAAATGGGCTGATCTGAAGCCAGGAGCCAGGATCCAGGAGCCTCTTCCTGGTCTCCTATGTGAATGCAGGGGACCAAGTGCTTGAGCCATCTTCTACTGCTTTCCCAGGCCTTAACAGAAAACTGGATCAGAAGAGGAGCAGCTGGGACTTGAACCAGTGCCCATATGGGATGCCAGTGACACAGGCAGAGGATTAACCTACTGTGGCACAGCAACACAGCTCAGTTTCCTCATTTAATAGTTGTTAATGGCTATGACCATCTTTAGGAAATAATATTAGTGTTGTTCATTTTCAGTGTTATAACTATACCAGAATTAATAATTCTATTTTTCCTTAGCTTTTTGTGCTTCCCATGTTTTTTCAAAAGACTGTGAAAAAATTTGAAATCCATGCATTTTTTTACAATATGCAATTTTCATGAACTTTTTGAAGATCCCATCATGTGCAAATATTTCAATTTTTGGCATCAGAATAAGCATATTTTAAACTTAGTTTTTGAAATCCCCTTGTATATCTATCAGATATAATCCTGTTAATATTTATCAGTATTTTGCTATTCATACAGGGATTAACAAATTGACCAACAGAGAAGAAAGCACATATATGAAAGTGGTGGCTTGGCTCCTGACTACAGAAACTAGTTCTGCTCAATAAATTGTGCTGGGCTGAGACTAACATTGTGGCATGGTGGTATAAGCTATCTCTTGCAATGCCAGCATTCCATATGGACACTAGTTTGACAGCTCCATTTTCAATCCACGCTAATGGCCTGGGACAGCAATGAAAGATGACCCAAGTGTTTGGGCCCCTGCCATCTACCTGGAAGACCTGTATGAAGCTCCTGGCTCATCGCTTCATCCTGGCCCAGCCCTTGCCCTTGTGACCATCTGGGATCACTCCCTCTCTACCTGGAGCTCTTACTTTTTTTTTTTTTAGAGATTTATTTATTTATTTGAAAGTTAGAATTACAGAGAGAGAGAGAGAGAGAGAGAGAGAGGTCTTCCATCCTCTGGTTCACTCCCCAATTGGCCACAATGACCGGAGCTGCGCTGATCTGAAGCTAGGAGCCAGGAGCTTCTTCCGGGTCTCCCATGCAGGTGCTCTGCTCTCCCAGGTCACAGCAGAGATCTGGATAGGAAGTGGAGCAGCTGGATCTCAAACCGGCACCCACATGGGTTGCTGGTGCCTCAGGCCAGGCATTAACCCACTACGCCACAGTGCTGGCCCCAAACTCTTACTTTCAAAATAAATAAATAAATAAAAATAGATAAATAAATAAATCTCTTTTAAAAAAAATGTGCTTGGGGGCCGGCCCTGTGGCACAGTAGATTAATCCTCCACCTGCGGCACAGGCATCCCATATGGGCGCTGGCTCAAGTCCCGGCTGCTCCTCTTCCAGTCCAGATCTCTGCTATGGCTTGGGAGAGTAGTGGAGGATGGCCCAAGTCTTGGGCCCCTGCACCCACATGGGAGACCAGGAAGAAGCTCCTGGCTCCTGGCTTTGGATCGGCGCATCTCTGGCTGTTGTGGCCAATTGAGGAGTGAACCAGCGAATGGAAGACCTCTCTCTCTCTGCCTCTCCTTCTCTCTCTGTGTAACTCTGACTTTCAAATAAAATAAATAAATCTTTTAAAAAAAATGTGCTGGACAACTGGCTATCCATGGGGAAAAAAAAATCACATCCTTACTTTACCCTAACATCCCAAATTAATTCCAATACAAAAAACACTTTAGTATTTAAACTGCACATTTAATTATTTTTCAATTAAAAGATAATTTTATGATAGCAGTACAGAAGTACAAAGAAAGCACAAAAATTACTAACTTAAACTACTAACTTAGGAGACTTCTATTCATAAGTCAGAAACAGGGTAACTGACAAGCATTTTTTGATATCTGTAATATATGAATAATTATCCAATTCAATAAGAAAAAAGACAAATCAATTAGCAAATGGGGAAAGACAGTATAATTTTGAGAAAGTTAAATTTGGCATGATTATTGGAAATCAATGTCTGTGAGATCGTTGTTTTATAAGCATAAAACTAAATTGTAGAATCATGGTCATGGCTGAGTCATTTAGAACTAAGGAGGTTTGTTGAGTGTTGAATGAGGAGAGGAGGGTGATGATGGGCCTTCTCGGAATGTAGAGAGAATGAAAAGTGGTAAAGGATTTCCTGAGAGAATGCCCAACACAACAGAGAACCCCAGAGGAGAAAGTCTTCACAGTCAGAGAAAATGCAGTCTCCAGCAGAAAGTGATCAAATGCATCAGAAGACTGAGAAAGTTGTTTTCAATACAGACTGGAATGTTTATTTATTTTAGATTCTGAATATAAGGACTTTAACAAAAGCAGTTTCATGTATTTCAAGGAAACCAAAGCTTTAATGGAAGTGGGCTATTACCTAAATGGTGTAGAACAATGATAAGCAGAGACTTGTTGTTTTTCAAGAAATTCTTTCGTGAAGAAGAAAGAGAAGCATTAAGGGAAACAGGAGAAGCAGTAAGAAGGTTGCAGGGAGCCAGTGCTGTGGGACAGTGGTTTAAGCCACCATTTGCAATGTTAGCATCCCATATCCAGTACCATTTCAAGTCCAAGCTGCTCTAATAATATGCCTGGTCAGGTAACAGAAGCTGACCCAAGTAGTTGGTTCCCTGTCATTCACATGGGAGCTCTGGATAGAGGTCCAGTCTCCTGAGTTGACCTGGCCCAGCCCCAGCTATTGAGATCATTTGGGGAGTGAACCAATGGATAGAAGATCTCTCTCTCTCTCTCTCTCTCTCTCTCACACACACACACACACACACACCCTTTCAAAAGAAGAAGGTATCAGGGGAGATGGGGCAAAGAAGGGCCTGTTTTTCTAAGGTATTTTCCTAAAGGAAGGGGAGACCAAAAAGATGCAAAAGAGCAGTGCACCAGGTCCTTTAAGGCCTCTCAGGTAGGAATATGGGCTGAGATTTGCAAATTCAAAAATGTGAGTGGCGTGACTGGCCTTTAAGAGATGAGCAGAGGTATTTCTTTGTTTAGATGAGGCCAGAATGAGTGTATATGGATAGATACCTCTATCTACAGAAGACACAGAGTATGGGGAGTTGAAGAATTTATGTCTGATGGCTTCTGTTTTCTCTGAGGGGTAGAAGATGCAGCTATTTTGTAGGGGAAACATGTTCAGAGAGGTGGAGTAGGTCACTTGAAAGACTAGTAGGTGCCTGGAGCTCTTTGTTATTGTTACACAGGATCTGAAGTGACAAGGATAGAATGTCCTGACAAACCAGGGCATTGGATCATTCTATTTTTACTCCAGATATTCTCGGGAAGAAGGTGAAAGAATTCCATGGAGGGATGTTGAACAGAAAGACAATGACGTAAAGGAGTTGAGGGTTTGGGGAGGAAAGTGGTAAAGGTAATGGAATTTGGAATCTCAGCTGAGAAGGTAAGGGCAGAAAATTAAGAGGGTGTTGACCAACAGGAAGGAGGCAGAGGTCTTAGGAGTCTGTGTGAAGTCACAATGAAGACATGAAAAGACAGCAGAGAGAGGAATTTGCTTTAGGGTGTGGATTAGGTATTTCCAAAATATTTTAAGTGAAGCCACAGTCTATGGTAATGAGTAGCTGTTGTGACAGGAAGTAAAGCTGTTGGTGATATAGGAAATTGGACAGTGGAGGCTATGAGGGGAACAGTTAGATGCTGGAGGTTCCTTGTTGAGTCAGGGATGTCACTGTCTAACAAGTTCACCTTGGGCCTTATGGAGTGTCCACTCTGCACCACTGGAAATTTGTCAACCGTGGTCTCAGAAAACCTCAGCAACATGTTAACTTAGCATATATTGTAAAATTCAGATACATAAGAAATATGATCTCATATAGGAGTAGGATCTATTCAATTTTTATTTATTTATTAATGAGGCAGAGAAACAGAAGCAGGCAGACACAGAGAGACAGAGGCCCCATTCACTGGTTCATACGCCCAAAGGCCTTTCATAACTAGGTCTGGGCTGAGGCAGAAGCCAGGAGCTTTCAATCTGATCCAGGTGCCCTGTGGGTGGCAGGGATCCAACTGCTTGATTATCACCACTGGCTCACAGACTGCTTTAGCAGGAAACTGGTGTGAAGACTGGTGGTGGGTATCAAACCCAGGTACTTTGATATGGGGCGTGGGAGTCTTAATTGCTAGAAAAAATGCCAGCTCCCAGAACAGAATCTTTTTTATCCTAATCAGTAATGTTTTCATTGCCACCGTGTATCTTTTTCCAGAAATACAAAAAAGACGCAAGAAAGATATGACACAAGTCCTTATACTTACTACTCAAGTGAAGAAGTAAACATTAGAAATATGCTCAAAGGCTGTGCTGATTTCTCTTCCTTCTTGGCTGCTCTCAACTCTGACATACTTGCTACTAATCTGAGCTTGGTGTTTGTTATTCTCTTTCATGTCAATGTAATTGATTTATTTTAATTAAATTTTATTTTGAGTTAATCATAGATTCATATTTGGTAACAAGAAATAAGAAATTCCATTTGTATTTTACCCGGCTTTCCCAGCATCTTTCTAGACAATCTTTAAAATATCACAGCCAAGCTATTGACATTGATATTGTCAAGATACAGAACATTTTGTTACTGCAAGGACCCTTGCGTTGCCCTTTTAAAAATCACACCCCATTTTCCTACCATTCTCACCTCCTCCATTCTCCTCACCTCCTCAAACCCTGACAACCACCAATCTGTTCCTCCATTTCTGTAATTTTGTCATTTCAAGAATGTTGTGAAAATAGAATCGTACAGCTTGCAGCCTTTTGAGTTAGGCTTTCTCACTCAGCATAATTATCTGGAGACTATTCCAGGCTGCATGTGTACTGATAGCTCATTCTTGTGTAGTTACCCATTGTATGGACATATCACAGTTTGTTTAATCACTCACTTATTGAAGGGCATCTGGGTTATTTTCAACTTTTGGCTATTATCTTTTAAAAAAAATATTGATTGATTTATTTGAGAAACAGAATGATGGAGGTGTTGTGGGGGAGAGAGAGAGAGAGCAATTTTCCATAAGCTGGCTTAATTCCCCAAATGGTCACAGCTCTTAGCTGGGCCAGGCAGAAATTTGAAACCAAGATCTCCATCTAGGTCTCCCATAGTGGTTTCAGGGGTCCAAGTACTTGAACCATCATCCACTGCCTCTCAGGTGTATTAGAAGAACGTTGAATCTGAATTGGAGCAGCTAGGACTCAAACCAGCACTCTGATACAGGATTGGATATTCCAAGCAGCAGCTTAACTCACTGTACTGCAAATTAGTAAAGCTTCTGTAAAGATTTATTCATGTAAAGTTTTTCTTGTGAACTTAAATTTTTATTTCTCTAAGTTCTTAAGAATATAATTAGGCCGGCACCACGGCTCACTAGGCTAATCCTCTACCTTGCAGCGCCAGCACACCGGGTTCTAGTCCTGGTCGGGGCACTGGATTCTGTCCTGGTTGCCCCTCTTCCAGGCCAGCTCTCTGCTGTGGCCAGGGAGTGCAGTGGAGGATGGCCCAAGTGCTTAGGCCCTGCACCCCATGGGAGACCAGGATAAGTACCTGGCTCCTGCCATCGGATCAGCACAGTGCGCCGGCCGCAGCGCACTGGCCGTGGCGGCCATTGGAGGGTGAACCAACAGCAAAGGAAGACCTTTCTCTCTGTCTCTCACTGTCCACTCTGCCTGTCAAAAAATACAATACAATAAAATAAAATAAAATAATATAATTAATAGGATATATGCTGGTTGAATTTTTACATTTTTAAAAAAATATTTATTTATTTTCATTTTATTTGTAAGGTAGCACACACACACACACATTCCGAACTGCTCACAGGAGCTATCCCGAAGCCAAAATCATGGGACTCTGTTTGGTTTTCTCATGTGAGTGGCAGGGACTCCAACACTTAACCCCTTACTTCCTGCATCTAAGTGTTTACATTAGCAGGAGGCTGTATTTGGGAACAAAGTCAAGACTGGAACACAGACACGCTGACACAGGATGTGGGCATCCTAGAGGGGATCTTAACCACTGACCCAAACACCTGCTGCAACATATTTAAATTTTTAACAAGATTTCTAAACTCTTTTCCCAAGTAAATGTATTATGCTACTGCCCTATCAGCAATGGATGATTTTATTTCTGTGTATCTTGTCAATAATTTATGCTTTTTTACCCAAAGGAAATTAAATTGGCAAACAAAAAAGCTGTCTGCACCTTAATGTTTATTGCATCTCAATTCACAATAGCTAAGACCTGGAACCAACACCAATGCCCATCAACAGTAGACTGGATGAAGAAATTATGGGACATGTACTCTATAGAATACTATACAGCAGTCAAAACCAATGAAATCCAGTCATTTGCAACAAGATGGAGGAATCTGGAAAACATTATGCTGAGTGAATTAATCCAGTCCCAAATGGACAAATATCATATGTTCTCCCTGATCCGCAACAACTAACTGAGCACCAAAGGGGAACCCTGTTGAAGTGAAATGGACACTATGAGAAACAGTGACTTGATCAGCCCTTGTCCTGACTGTTGATGTACAACGTAATACTTTATCCCTTTTAGTATTTTTTTTTTTTGTTCTAGTACTATAAGTTGAACTCTGTAATTAACACACAATTGTTCTTAGGTGTTTAAATTTTGACTGAAAAGTGATCCCTGTTAAATATAAGAGTGGGAATAGGAGAGGGAGGAGGTGTACAATTTGGGACATGCTCAAGCTGACTTGCCCCAAATGGTGGAGTTAGAAACGTACCAGGGGATTCCAATACAATCCCATCAAGGTGACATGTACCAATGCCATCTCACTAGTCCAAGTGATCAATTTCAGTTCACAATTGATCACACTGATAGGTCTAAAAGTCAAAGGGATCATATAAACAAGACTAGTGTCTGCTAATACTAACTGATAGAATCAAAAAGGGAGAGAACGATCCAACATGGGAAGCAGGATACACATCAGACTCATAGAATGGCAGATGTCCTAAATAGCACTCTGGCCTCAGAATCAGCCCTTAAGGCATTGGGATCTGGCTGAAGAGCCCATGAGAGTATTTTAGGCATGGAAAGCCAAGACACTCTGGAAAAAAAAAAAAAAAGACCTAAATGAAAGATCTCTGTGAGTGAGATCCCAGTGGAAAGAACGGGGCCATCAAAGAAGGAGGTACCTTTCTCTGAAGGGAGGAGAGAACTTCCATTTTGACTATGACCCTGTCAGAATAAGATCAAAGTCGGCAAACTCAAAAGGCTTCCATAGCCTTGGCAACCCATGACTAGAGACTAGGGAGATTACTGACGCCATAAACAAGAGTGTCAAATTGTTAAGTCAACAACAACTTATGTACTTTAGTACATAAGTCACTATGTACTTATTTCTCATGTGGGATCTGTCCTTAATGTGTTGTCCAATGTGAATTAATGCTATAACTAGTACTCAAACAGTATTTTACACTTTGTGTTTCTGTGTGGGTGCAAACTGATGAAATCTTTACTTAATATACACTAAATCGATTTTCTGTATATAAAGATAATTGAAAGTGAATCTTGATGTGAATGGAATGGGACAGGGAGTGGGAGATGGGAGGGTTATGAGTGGGAGGGAAGTTATGGGGGTAAAGCCATTGTAATCCATAAACTGTACTTTGGAAATTTATATTTACTAAATAAAAGTTAAAAAAATTATGCTTTTTTAAAATATTTGCAATTTTGGTAAGTGCATAGAGGTAGCTTATGACTTTTTTTAAGATTATTTTAAAGGCAAAGTTACAGAAAGAGAGGGAAAGATGCAGAGAGAGAGAGAGAGAGAGAGAGAGAGAGAACTTTCATACATGAGTTCAATCCTCAAATGGGACACAATTGCCAGGGCTGGGCCAGGTCAAAGTCAGGAGCCTGGAAACCCATCCTTGTCTCTCACATGGATGGTAGGGGTCCACAAACTTGAACCATTTCCCATTGCTTTCCTAGGCACTTAGCAGAGAGATGGATCAGAAATGGAGCAGCCAGGGCTCAAACTGGTGCACATATGGATGCTGGCATCCCAGGAGAGGGCTTAACCCTCTGTATCACAATGTCAGTCCCCTTATGTAGATTTAATGTGCATTTCTGTACTAATTCATGAGGTTGAGCAATTTTTCATATACAGATTTGTCATCTATAGATCCTCTTCAGTATAAAGTCATTAATTTTGCTTATTTTGTATTTGTTTATTTTTATTGTTGCATTTTTGGAACTCTTCATGCATTTTAGATAGTCTTTATTGCTTATGTGTCTTGCAAATATTTCCTGCCAGCCTATTTCTTGTCTTTTCATTCTCTATAGTACAAAATTTTGTAGTTTTGATCAAGTCTAGCTTATCAAATTTTCTTTGATGAATTGTCCATCTTATGCAAAGTCAAAGAACTTTGGCCTTAGATTCAAAGATTTCTCTTATATTTAAGTTTGTTGTCTATTTTGAGCTAATTTGTGTCAAGTGTGAAACTTAGACCGATATTCACTTTTCTGCTTAAGGCTATAGCATTACTCTGGCATCATATAGAAAGTCCTCCATTGGATTGCTTTTGTATGTATGTCAAAACAAACTGGACACACTGGTGTGGTTTTTTTTCCCATTTTTTTAAATTTATTTTTTAATAATACAAGTTTCATAAATAGAACTTTAGGAATATAGTTATTCTTCCCACTTACCTGCCCTCCCACCTACATTCCCACCCCTCCTCCTCTATCCTCTCCTTTGCCAGTCGCATTCTCCATTAAGATCCATTTTCAACTAACTTTGTACATAGAAGACGAACTCCATACTAAGTGAAGATTTCAACAATTTGCACACACACACACAAGTGTTTGACAACTAGTTTTACAGTTAGCTCTCATAATACATATAATTGAGGACAGAGATCCTACATGGAGAGTTAGTGCACAGTGACTCCTGCTGTTAATTTAACAGTTAATACTCTAGCACTCTTTTGTATGACATTAGTGACTACCCAAGGATATTGAGATGAACTGCCTAGGCTATGAAAGCCTTTTGATTTCACAAACTGTCAGTATTTAGATAAGGCCATAAGCAAAGTGGAAGTTCTCTCCTCCCTTTAGAGAAAAGTACATCCTTTTTTGATGGCCACTTCTTTCTGCTGTGGTCTCACTCATAGAGATCCTTCATGAAGAAGACTTTTTGCCACAGTGTCTTGGCTTTCTATGCCTGAAATACTCTCATGGGCTTTTCATCCAGACCAGGAAGCCTTAAGGGCTGATTCTGAGGTCAGAATGGTACTTAAAACAATTGTCATTCTATGAGTCTGCTGTGTGGAATGGCTCCCATGTAAGAACATCCTCTCCTATTTAATTCTATTATTATTATTACCAAACACTTGATCCTATTTATATGATCACTTTAACGCTTAATCCTATCTATATGTTCACTTTAACACTTAATATGATAACTTTAACACGTAAGATGGCATTTGTACCACCCACTTTAATGGGATTTGGAGGTCACATGACAAATTTTTAAACTATACCTTCAGAAGTAAATCCATAGGACTGTATGCAGAGCTATTCAGCTTTACAGTTACAAACTACCTCCTCCCTATCTTATTCCCACTCATATTTTTTTTACTGAGATCTGTTTTCAATTGACTTTATACACATATTATTAACTATGTTAAGTAAAGAGTTCAACAAACAGTATGAAGAAAAAATGAAAAAACAAAAAAACGAAACTGTTTCTTGACAGTCAAGATGAAGGCAGTTAAAGTTGTCCCTTCTTGAAATGTCAATTGCACTTCTACCATTTTCCTTTTAGGTACTCTATTAGTACTGACAGATCAGGGAGAATATGTTGTATTTGTCTCTTTGGGACTGGCTTATTTCACTAAGTATGATGTTCTCCATATTCATCCATTTTTGTTGCAAATGACTGGATTTCACTTTTTTTATTGTTGTGTAGTATTCTATAGTGTACATATCCCATAATTTCTTTATCCAGTCTTTAGTTTACAGGCATTTAGATTAATCCCATGTCTTAGCTATTGTTATTTGAGCTGCAATAAACATGGAGGTACAGATAACTCTTTTGTTTACTGATTTTATTTCACTTGGGTGAATTACCAGGAGTGGGATGGTTGGGTCATATGGTAAGTCTATATATAGATTTTTCAGGTATCCCTATACTGTCTTCCATTGGGGCTTTTTATCAGGTAATGTTCCTACCAACAGTGATTAAGGTACCTTATGCCCTACATCCTCGCCAGCATTTGTTGTTTGTTGGTTTCTCTATGAAAGCCATTTTGAGTGGGTTGAGGTAAAATCTCATTGTGGTTTTAATTTGCATTTCCATTTCCCTGACAATAGTGATCCTGAACATTTTTTCATGTGTCTGTTGGCCATTTGAATTTCCTGTTTTGAAAAATGTCTGTTGAAGTCCTTTGCCCATCTCTTAACTGGGTTGTTTATTTTGTTGTTGTGGAGTTTCTTGATCTTTTGTATATTCCGGTTATTAATCCTTTATCAATTGCAGAGTTTGCTAACATTTTCTCTCATTCTGTGGGTTGCCTCTTCACTTTACTGAGGTGGTTTTTTTTTTTTTTTTTTTTTTTTTTTTTTTTTTTTTTTTTTTTTTTTTTTTTGCCATACAGAAACTTCTCACTTTAATGTAATCCCATTTGTTAGTTTTTGGCTTTGACTGCCTGTGTCTCTGGGGTCTTTTTCATCTCTAGTTTTATTGATTTGGGTCTTCTCTTGCCTTTTTTGGTTAGTTGGGCAAGTGGTATGCCGATTTTCCTTATTTTTTCAAAAAACCAGCTTCTCAGGGGCTGGCGCTGTGGCTCACTTGGTTAATCTCCACCTGCAGCACCGGCATCCCATATGGGTGCTGGTTCTAGTCCCAGTTGCTCCTCATCCAGTCCAGCTCTCTGCTGTGGCCCGGGAGGGCAGTGGAGGATGGCCCGAGTGCTTGGGCCCCTGCACCCTCGTGGGAGACCAGGAGGAGGGGCCTGTCTCCTGGCTTCAGACCGTGGTGGCCATTTGGGGAGTGAATCAATGGAAGAAAGACCTTTCTCTCCATCTCTCTCTCTCTCTCTCACTGTCTTTAACTCTAGCTGTCAAATAAATTAAAAAAAAAAAAAACCCAGCTTCTTGTTTTGCTTTTTTGGATTCAATTTTTTAAATTTCTTCTCTAATTTTAATTTTTTCTTTTCTCCTACTAGTTTTGTGTTTGGTTTGCTGTTGTCTTTCTAGATCCTTGAGATGCATTGAAAGCTCATTATTTGCTGCCTTTCCAATTTCTTGATGAAGGCACCAATTGTTATAAACTTTCCTCTTAGCACTGCTTTTGCTGTATCCCATAAATTTGATATGTTGTGTTGTCATCTTCATTTGTTTCCAGAATTCTTTTTTATTTCTCTTTTGATTTCTTCTATGACCCACTGTTCATCCAGTCTCCATGTGTTTGCATATGTCCTAGAGATTCCTGAGTTGTTGATTTCCAGCTTTACTCCATTGTGATCTGAGAAGATGCATGGCATGATTTCAATTTTTTGAATTTGCTGAGACTTGCTTTATGGACTAGTATGTGGTGAATCCTAGAGAAATTTCCATGCACTTCTGAGAAGAATGTGGATTCTGCAATTGTAGGATGAAAAGTTCTGTAGATATCTGTTAGGTCCATTTGGTCTATAGTGTCAATTAAATCTGCTGTCTCCTTCCTGGTTTTCTGTCTGGTTCATCTGTCCATTGCTGAAAGTGAGGTATTGAAGCCCCCCATTACTCTTGTATTGGAGTCTATGTCTCCCTTTATAGCCCTTAAAATTTCTTTTAAATAGCCATGTGGCCTGTAATTAGGTGCATAAATGTTTATAATAGCTACATCTTCCTATTCAATTGATCCCTTAATCATTAAATAGTGTCCTTCTTTGTCTCTTTTAATAGTTTTTTTGTTAAAGTCTATTTTTTCTTTTTTTTTTTTTTATTAGAATATTTCTTTTTTTTTTAAACTAATATTTCTTTTTTTTTAAACTTTTATTTAACGCATATAATTTTCCAAAGTACGACTTATGGATTACAATGGCTTCCCCCCCATACCGTCCCTCCCACCCACAACCCTCCCCTTTCACACTCCCTCTCCCCTTCCATTCACATCAAGATTCATTTTCGATTATCTTAATATACAGAAGATCAGCTTAGTATACATTAAGTATGGATTTCAACAGTTTGCTCCCACACAGAAACATAAAGTGAAAAATAATAGATGATTTTTTTTAAATGATGATGAAATCAGAGCAGACCTATTGTCATGTTTAATCCCAGTGAGAGTCAAGTTGGGAATTGATAATTTCTTTTTTTTTTTTTTTTTTTTTTTTACAGAGGATCAGTTTAGTATGCATTAAGTAAGGATTTCAACAGTTTGCACCCCCATAGAAACACAAGGTGAAATATATTGTTTGAGTACTCGTTATAGCATTAAATCTCAATGTACAGCACATTAAGGATAGAGATCCTACATGAGGAGTAAGTGCACAGTGACTCCTGTTGTTGACTTTACCAATTGACACTCCTGTCTATGGCATCAGTAATCTCCCTATGCTCCAGTCATGAGTTTCCAAGGCTATGGAAGCCCTCTAAAGTCTATTTTTTCTGATATTAGGATGACTAGGCCAGCTCTTTTTTGTTTTATGTTGGCATGGAAATCTTTTTTCCATCCTTTCACTTTCAGTCTGCTTGCATTTTGTTGGTGAGATGTGTTTCTTGAAGTCAGTGAAAATGGGTTTTGTTTTTTAATACATTCAGCTAGTCTATGTCTTTCAACTGGTGAGTTGGGACCCTTTATATTCAAGGTGACTATTGATAAGTAATGACTTTACTCTGCCATTTTTCCAAAAATATTCCTATTTTTTTACTTTGAATTTCCTTTGAACTTTTACTGATTTGTTTTCTTCCTTTACCCTCTTTTGTAGTGATGATCATGTTTCTGTGTTTCTGTGTGCAGCGCACATCCTTAAGCTTCTTTTGTAGGGCTGATCAGGTGGTTACAAATTCTTTCGATTTCTGTTTGTTATGGAAGGTCTTTATTTCACCTTCATTCATAAATGAGAGCTCTGCTAGGTATAGTGTTTGGGGTTGACTGTTTTTTTCTGTTAAGACTTGGAATATATCTCACCATTCTCTCCTAGCCTGTAGGATTTCTGATGAGAAGTCACCTGTGAGTCTAATTGGAGATCTTCTGAAAAGAATCTGGCATTTCTTTCATGCACATTTTAGAATCTACTCTTTATGTTTTACTGTGGTGAGTCTGATTACTAAGTGTCATGCTGAAGATCGTTTCTGGTTACGTCTATTAGGAGTTCTATGTGCTTCTTGTAGTTGATGTCCCTTTCTTTCTCCAAACTAGGGAAGCTTTCTGTTATTATTTCACTAAAAAGGCCTTCTAATCCTTTCTCTCTTTCCACACCTTCAGGAACTCCTAAAAGCTGTATATTGGATCAGTTGATAGTGTCCTGTAGATTCCCAACAGTGTTTTTTAGTTTTCTGATTTCTTCTTCTTGTTCTTGGTTTGACTGTATTATTTCCTGTGCTTTTTCTTCTACATCAGATATTCTTTCTTCTGCTTCTCCAATTCTATTGTTAAGACTCCCCACTGCATTTTTTATTAGTTCTATTGAATTCTTCATTTCATTTTTATTTCTCTTTAAGATCTCAGTTTCATGGGCAAAATTTTCTTTCATGTCCTGTATAGCTTTCAGTGTATATGCTTCTGATTACTTCTATGTAAATTTTTAAAGGATTTTATTTATTTATTTGACAGGTAGAGTTGATGACAGTGAGAGAGAGCGAGAGCAAGAGAGAGAGAGAGAGAGAGGTCTTCCTTCCATTGGTTCACTCCCCAAATGGCCACAATGGCTGGAGCTGCGCTGATCCAAAGCCAGGAACAAGTGCTTCTTCCTGTTCTCCAATGTGGGTGCAGGGCCCAAGGACTTGGGCCATCCTTTACTGCATTCCCAGGCCACAGCAGAGAGCTGGACTGGAAGAGGAGCAACTGGGACTAGAACCGGCACCCATATGGGATGCTGGCACCGCAGGCAGAGGATTAACCTAGTGTGCCATGGTGCCAGCCCCAACTTCTATGTAATCCTATGATCAATTTTTTAAATTCAATTTCTCTCATTTCTTCCATATCATCATCTTTTGGGGGCATCATGTTGTCTTCCTTATACTTGTTTCTTGAATTGGTGCTTTTGTTATTCAGCATTTGTGGAGATACTCGTTGGTTTCTTCTTTGATTTTTTACTATGGTGGCTTTTATCTTTGTACTATGCCTCTGTAGATAATCGGAGTGTCTGTGTTCAGTGAATATCTAGAGGCTTGTAGTGTGTGTGACCAGAAACCTCTGTTCATTTCTCCAGGGTGAAGGTCATGTCTAAAGTGACATACCCAGGTCTGGCATGGTAAATCTCCTCTTATTTTTTTTTTTTAATCAGATGGAAGTTTATTCTGCTCAGCTGAGCTCCTCCCCTCAGAGGATACCAGTGTCTGAACGATAGTCCCAGTGGGTAGAATATTCATCCACTGTGCCCCAAGGACCACACAAAGAATCCATGCAGTCCCTAGTGTAAGCTCAGATTCTCCAGCAATGTCCTCACCAGATAACCAGGAAGCCCTGCATGTCTGGGGTCTCCCACAGCGACTGCCCAAAGTCCCAGCCACACCATGAGTCCTCCCGCACAGCCTCAGTTTTATTCATAATCCCAACTCACAAGTTTCCCACAGTCAGGAACTCCCAGCCCCTGTTAGTTCTCCCCACCAGAGTCAGAAGTCTCCACTCAGCTGACTGCTGAGCTTAGACTCTAGCTCACACAGCTGTTATGTATGTCCAAAATGGCACCACCTCTATTGGCTTATTACAGGACGCCACTGTAAAGTGACCAGAGAGAGAAAAACATGTCCCTCCTTTTTTTTTTTTTCTCCTCTAGTTTGGTGGGTACACTATCCCCCTTGATGCTCCATGCCAGGTTCCCTCTAGGCTCTTCCTGCAGCTTTTTCACCAGTGGCTTGGACTGCTGTGGTCTGGTTTCACCTCACTTTCCAATGCTGATGCCTTGGCTCTTGGCCACTGGAGTCCCAAGTTGTGGGCATCCATACCCTCCACGTAGATCTACCATGTCCCTCTAATTTGCAGTTTCCTCTGCCATTTTCTCCCTAGCTCTTCCCTGAGACTGTACTCTCTCCACTTTTTTAAAACCTAGACTAGCACAGTAAGCTCCCTCCCTACTCTGCCAACTTGGAACTCCCCCAACTGGTGTGGTTTCGAGTCTGGATTCTATTGATATGTGTGTGTATACCCTTTTCTCAATACCTCACAATCTTGATTTTTAGAGCTACGTGATTAGCTTTGACATCCAGTAGAGTGATTTCTCTCACTTCATTATTCATCAAGAAATTTTAGAGTAATCTTGTATTCATCCATGAGCAAAATCTTTCTGGAATTTTTGTAGTAATTGTATTAAATTTGTATATCAATTTGTGAAGAAATATCTCTAATATCTGGAGATTTCTAATCCATGAATATATGTTTATTCAAAAGGTCTTATATCAGCATTTTGTAGTTTTCAGCATACATATGTACTTCCTTTTAGATTGCTTTCAAACTATCTCATGTTGTTGAGCAATGATAAATAATCTTGTGTTCTCAACATTTTCGTGTGCATGTGTTCATTGATTGCATTTATAAATATAATGTGTTTTCCCTTTTTTTTTTTCATTTATCTTGTGTCCTGTGAATTTGTCAACTCATTTGGGAGTATTTTTAAGATTTCATAGGATTTTCTACAAAGGAGATGATATCATTTGCACATCAGGACAACTTTGTTTTTTTCTTTTCTAATATGTTGGCCATGCATGTCCTTTTCTTGCCATGTTGCACTGACTGGAACATCTAGCACTCTGTTGATCGAGGTTAGAGAGAGCAGACATCCCTGCCAGATTCCTTATCTGAGGGGAAAGCATTTACCCTTCATTTACTGTAGGTTTTCTCTGCATGTTCTTTGTAAAATTATATCAGTTCTTCTCTATTCTCATTTTTTCTGAGAGTTTATAATATCATAAAAGAAGTTTAACGTCTTCAAAATTTTAATGCTTTCACTGATATTATTATGTGACTTTTTTTCACCTGTTAATATGATGGAATTATATTATTGATTGATTTTCAAAGACTGAAAGAGTCTTGTGTCCTGGCAGTAAACCTTACCTGCTCACTGTATAAACCTTTTTAAATTGGTGAATTCTATTTGCCAATACATTGCTAGTGATTTTGGGGTATATATTTATGAGAGATGTTCTACAGTAATTTTTGTCTTGGTATTGACTTTATCTGATTTTTATATTACAGTTCTTAAAATATCAGGAAGTATTTCCTCCTCTTTTATTCTGTGGAAGAGATTGTATTAAATTGTTATTTCTCTTAAATACTGGACAGAATTCTCCAGTAAAATGATTTTCATTCTTTCCTGGGGATATCTTTTGTGGGAGATTTAAAGTTTATAAATTTAATTTCCTTAATAGGGATTGCAATTATCTATTTTATATTAGATGAGTTGTGATAGTTTGTGCTTTTCAAGAAAATAATATTCTTCTTTAAGAATTCAATATTTATATCTTAGCCAGAAATAATTTTTAATAATACAAGTTAGTGTTACTTCAGGCCTAGCAAATTATATTGAGGAAGAATAATGAATGTCCCATATTAAATACTCCGCTGAAGAAACACACGCAGCAGTACTTCAAGAAGTTTGTGGAAAAATGGAATTAAATGATATCATTGTGGTGAGTTTAGCCATCCTTTGGGGTGCCTACTTGCTGGCTACATGCTAGCTACCATGCATATGATCTAGCTTCCTGGGTTACTGCCACTTGCGTGACAGACCCAGGAAGAGTTCCTGGCTCCGGCTTCAGACTGGCTCAGCCCTGGCTGTTATGGGTATTTGGGGAGTGAACCAGTGGGCAGAAGATGTCGGTCTGTCTCAATCACTTTGTCATTCTCCCTTTCAAGCAGATGAAGATGAATAAATTACACATGTTTAAATAAAGTAAGTTTATCTGAAAGAACTTGAAACTCATGTATAGCATTTTCATCATGCACATTTCCGTAAGCCTTCCGCAGACCTTTCATATTACAAACGTGGTTAAAGCTTTGGGGCAGTCATCTTCCTTTATCCCTGCTCTCACTTCTGCCCTAATTACTGCTGGTCTGTATGTGATGCTTATTATTCCCATAGATGTCCAAATAATTGATTTTAGATGCGAACGTGGCTAACCCGTGTTGGATCCAGAGTTAGGCTGTTTGACAAGGCTGGCATCTATTGACAAAAATGATTCTGATGTGAGGCTTATTGGGCTCCTTTTCCCAGATCTCCCGGTGTTTACTCAACTTCCTCAGGACATGAGCATTGAGGTTGGAAGGAATATAAACATCTCCTGTCATGCTCACGGAGAACCGCAGCCCATAATTACGTGGAGTAAGGTAAGATGTTAACTAGAAGGGCAGTAATGGTGCAAACACTGCCAGATGTATTGACCTCCTGAAAAGGAGATAATCATTCTCACATTCATTTATTGCTATGATGATTTTTGCTAGCAAGTACTATTTTGAATGCTGTAGCATGTTTATCTTTTGCTTTTTTAAAAGGTTTAAAGTGACTATATCTGATTTTTGGCTCAGGGCTTTGCTACTGTATATCTTTTCTCATGTGCATAGTAATGAGAACTGCATAAGCACAACTAAATTCTTCTAAAGAAAAAGTGCCTTTGTCATATATAAATTAACTTTAGTGGCTAGTGAAAAACCACTGCAAATTAATAACTCAGAAGTAGATTAAAAGTAGGTCATTAGCCTGAAACCAGAAAGGAATAAAAAGCTTACTAGTAAAGAGGCATGGGGGGAAAAAAGTACTTCTAAGGGTTCGAAACCTGAATGGCTTTAAAGAAACACTAGCTTTTTATTTATGTATCTTACTTCCTATGGTTCTTTGAGCCATATACTTTCAACAAAATGAAGTGATTGATCAGATGTTCCATGAAAACAATGAATCTACCACTTGAATGGTAGTTTTTATGGAGAAGTGTAATCAACTGTAGCATGTGTGATGGGTTACCAAGCTGTTTCTCAAAACCACTGGCTTATTGTTGCTGTTATTGTATAGTACAAGGCTCTGCACTTTCATGGGCTCACTTCTTTTGTGCTGTAGCCAAGTACCACAAGCAATTTTCTGTCTAAGTTGATTCTGCTGGTCAAAACTTGAACTTTTTAGCTCATGTCCTTTCACATAGCCTGGATATTTTTAAGTAAAAGCTTTTATTTACTTATTAGTATATCTTTATATTAAAAGGGAAATGAGGAAAATACATATTTTGGTCAATATTAAAGCTTTATTTGACCTTCTTTTTTAAAGATTTAATTTATTTATTTGAAAGGTTCAGTTACCAAGAGAGAGGGATATATATATGTATATATGTGTGTGTGTGTGTGTGTGTGTATAGAGAGAGAGGTGTGTGTGTGTGTGTATATATATAGAGAGAGATGGAGAGAGAGGGAGAGAGAGATCTTCCATTCACTGGTTCACTCCCAAATGGACTCAAAGGCCAGGACTGGGCCAGCCAAAAGCCAGGAACATAGAACTCCATCTGCAAGCACGTGGGCCACCTTCTGCTGCTTTTCTTGGTGCATTAGCACAGAGATGAATCAGAAGCAGAGCAGGAATAGTGCCTTTAAGGGTTGCTGGGTTGCAGGCTTAACCCCCTGTGCCACAATGCCAGCCCCTTGACATTCTATTAAATGTTTCATCCTGTGGTCCTTTCAACAAAATATCTCAAGGTGTATTTTCTAAAAATTAGCTTCTTATCACAAACAAATTGATAGAATGCTAAATACTCTTAACACCAGATATTTTTACGTACACACACTTAATCTTCATATCAACTCTCTTCCATTCAAAAGGTTGTAAAGGGTATGATTTAGGTTACCTCCATACAAGCAATAGAATCCACCTGACATAAATGGTGGTGATGTTAATTATCCATCTATCTAATTTTCAGAGACTCTAAATGGAAACCACAGAGTATGAATGTAGTTGGGAGCTATGACAGTTAAGTGAGGAGAAAGGAGGGATGGGGAATAGCTTTGGAGGAAGGATGTGTTGATAGTCCAGAGCTGAACAAATGAAGTGGCATCAAAGAAAATGCAAGTATTTTATTCTTATAGGAACTGTGTTTTCTTTAAATTACAACTCTCCTTCACTTCCTAGGCAGGTGTACAGATCACTGAGAGTGGTAAGTTCCATGTTGACAGTGGAGGCACGCTGACCATCTATGATGCTGGGCAAGCTGATCAAGGAAGATACGAGTGTGTGGCTCGAAATTCATTTGGCCTTGTTGTGGCCAGTATGTTTCTTGGAGTTACTGGTGGGTAGTTACATATCCTTTTACAACATGCAAAGATATACTTCTACTTCATAGCTGATTCATCTCACTACTCATGTCCTCTTATTTTTTCTACTCAAAGGTATTAATATTGGACCAAAGCTATTCAATTATTTTAAAACCGAACTTGTTAATATAAACTATACTAATGGGCATGAAGCCAAAAATAGTGTCAACCAGGAACATATACGGCATATACTTGCAGGTGCATACCATGTTTTCTTAGAAACTGAGAAATATAGCATGTAAGATATATTCAAAAATAAATGTTTCAATATTTAGAATCATTTCTAATATTTGCTAACATCATTGTCACTGTTTTGTATCTTTTACCATTGATCTGGTAAAATATCTGAGACTCTGCTAGTTGATTATGTATGGTGACTTTAAAACATTGTTTGCCATAGTTTTGTAAAAAAAAAATCCTTTGATTTTAATTATCCAGTTCATTCTAGAAATAAGGAGGCCATTTTTGGCAGACTAGAGTAGAAAAAACTGAAAACTCAGTGAGTTTATAGAAAGCAAGTTAGTGAAAATTAGAATTAAAAAAGTGAATTTAAGGGCAAGAATTAAAAATATTTTTTTTTTGATAGGCAGAGTGGACAGTGAGAGAGAGAGACAGAGAGAAAGGTCTTTCTTTTCCGTTGGTTCACCCCGCAATGGCCGCTGCTGCCGGCGTGCTGCGGCCAGCGCACCACCCTGATCCGAAGCCAGGAGCCAGGTGCTTCTCCTGATTTCCCATGTAGATGCAGGGCCCACGCACTTGGGCCATCCTCCACTGCCTTCCTGGGCCACAGCAGAGAGCTGGACTGGAAGAGGAGCAACCAGGACAGATTCCGATGCCCCGACCCGTGTGCTGGCGCTGCAGGCGGAGGATTAGCCTATTGAGCTGCGGCGCCAGCCAAGGGCAAAATTTTTGAAATTTGTGTGTGATTTTTCATAATACATTTTTCCATGAACTTTTTGATGACCACTGAAACAAGCAAGCTATGAGACCAGCCTGGCCCACTCTCACAAGGGAGAAGTCCTTGAGTGAAGCAGAATATGTCTGCAAATGGGGATTGACATCAGAGCTGATTTTTTTTTTATTTTACAAATGAATTTGCAGTTTCTAAAAGGATTTACTTATATATGAGTGAGGCAGAATGGCAGGGAGAGAAGGAGAGAGAGATTGCACCTGCTAGTTCACTCCCCAAATGGCTGCAATAGGCAGAGCTGGGCCATGTAGAAGTCATTAGCCAGGAACTCCATCTGGGTCTCTCCTGCTGCCTTCCCAGGTACATTAACAGGAAGCTGATTAGTAGTGGAGCAGCTGGGGCTCAAACCTGCATTAAGCCTGTGGTGATAAAGTAAACTGAAAGTGTGCTATTGCAAAAATTAAAGGGGAGAGATGAGATAGGAAGAGGTTTGAGAGAGGGAGGGAAGTATGGTAACTTCTTAGAACTGTCTATGAAATACATTAAATCTGTTTTTCTAGCAAAATAAAATATGTTTTTAAAAGAGAAGAAAAAAGACCTGCACTCTAATATGGGATGCCCATGTTGCAAGCAGTGGCTTAACTGGCTGCACTACAATGCCAGCCCCAGGGTTTAGAAGTTTTTGCTGTATTGACAGCTAACAGGTAAAATAAATGCATTCAGCTACAAGCATCTGCGGTGCTGCTTTGGACTTTGCCTATCTTCCGAGTCTCAGGCATAGGAAAAATTCTTAAATATGATTTTGAAAGTTCATTTTTCCCTTAATCTTTTTCTGCTGTTATGGATCTATAAAAGAGTTGGAATAACACATTACATATATGGAGTTTATTTAAATAGATTTAGTTTATCAAATCATATCCTTAATGATATTTCTTTTTTCGTATCTAATCAACAGTTTCATATTCTCCCACTTCCATATTCTTCTGAGATGTCAAGCTTCTGAGTATTCCATGTCCGAATATTTTATTAAAATATATATTTCAGGTGTGGCACATCAGTCTTCGTGCACATTTTATACTGTATAGTAAAAGTGTATCCTCCATATAATTACCCGTAATTTTCTAACAATGGAGTTTGATAACTAGAAAATATCTACTCTCATTGAGCCAGAAATGCTTCATCATATATAATTTTCTGATGCTACAAAATTTTTGGTCTTACTCTTTTATTTATTCCTTGTGAGTTCTTGCTTTCCTGATTTGAAATCTATGGTAGTTGGGCTCCTTTTTATAAATTTATAGAGCTCTCTTTCTGCTCTTCAACAATTTATGAGACCTGCAGAAAAATATTCTTGAGACATTTTGCAAAAAATATTATTATAAAATTCAAGTTAGCATCACTATATTTTAGAGGTACCAAAAATCTTTACCATTGAACAAATAAATCTATCTGCATCTGTCTGTTTGTCTTGGTCTTCCATACACACAGAAGCACTGAAGTGAAACACATTAGTAGTCACAGCGCAAAAAATTTCTGAACCCCTTTTAGTTTGGTTGATAGAAATATAATTAACCATCATTTTATATATCACATTAAAAAGGAAATTCAGATGAAAGTAAATGAATTATTAGCTTTTCAGAGTGATAAGTAACAATATTCTGTCCTACTCTGTAGAATGCAGAAAGTCAGGCTATGGGGATGTTATAATACAGCAAAGAAAAGTGGATATTATAAAACAATAAAACAGAAGTTACTGAATGAGAATCTTATTTTTTTGTTGTTTTGTTTTTGCTCTGGGACATTTGTTTAGCAATAGAAGGCAAATTAAGTTATATCTACATTTCATGATGTTAGATGTATTTTTAGACATACTCTTTTTAAAAGATTTATTTACTTATTTTAAAGTCAGAGTTACACAGAGAGAGGAGAGTCAGAGAGAGAGAGAGAGAGAGAGAGAGAGAGGTCTTCCATCTGATGGCTCACTCCTCAATTGGCCAAAACTACCGGTGCTGCGCCGATCTGAAGCCAGGAGCCAGGAGCCTCTTCCAGGTCTCCCACGTGGGTGTAGGCCATAGCAAAGAGCTGGATTGGAAGTGGAGCAGCCGAGACTAGAACCAGCGCCCATATGGGATGCTGGCGCTCCAGGCCAGGGCGTTAACCTGCTGCACCACAGCACTGGCCCCATACATACATTTTAAAAGGGTTTTTTTGAGGTTCCTTTATTTAGGGCTGGCATTGTGGCACAGTGGTTAAGCCCCTTGCAACTCTGGCATCCCATATGGGTTCCAACTCCAGTCCTGGTTGCTCCTCTTCCAATCCAGCTCCCTGCTAACATGCCTGGGAAAGCAGCAGAACATGGCCCAAGTCTTTGGGCCCCTGTCTCCCAGGTGGGAGACCTGGAGGAAGCTCCTGGTTCATGACTTCAGAACACCTAGCCCTGGCCATTGCGGCCATTTGGAGAATGAGCCAGCAGATAGGAAATCTCTCTCTGTCATTCACTCTCTCTCTGTCAGTATGCTTTTCGAAAAAAGATCTATTTATTGAAAGGGAGAGAGAGCAGCCAGAGAGCAGCCAGGCTGAAGCTAAGAGCTTGAACTCCATCTGGGTCTCCTGTGTAGGTGGCAGGGGCCCAAATACTTGGGCCATCATCTACTGCCCTTCCTGGTGTGTGAGGAGGAAAATGAATATGGTTTGCTGGTATCACAAGCTGTAGCTTAACATTGGCTTCGCATCTAAAAGTTTTGAATACATTTGAGATTTTAAGTAAAGAAATATGTGTTACTTTACAGAAGGGGAGAAAATATAGTAATAAAAGTAACATTTATGGAGCATTTTATGACTATGTCCTCCTCTTCACCAGGTCATTATTATTTAAGGGAAAGTCCACGTGTGGTAGGAGGACTGTGCAGTGCTGTGGTCCCCAGTCAGGAGTTGGGCAGTGCTGTAGCTACACTTGCATTGTAAGTGATCCAAAGGGGATCATGAGCTTCCCTTCCACACCAGGAAATATAACCAAAGGAAATAACTCAAGATGACAAAAAGTGTACAGTAACAACCCAGGCAAAATCTAGGCATTATTTATAAGGCATGCATTTCATTGACTTATGGTCCTAGAAGATCATTTATGACAGCAAAAGAAAAAAAAAGTGTCTCTGTGGTTGTAATTTATTCAGGAAGCTCATTATTTTCTTAAATTTGAATATATGTTAAATAATTCTAGCATTTAAATAATCTGTATGGCTGATATAAAATTTATTGGAAGCCCAGCCTAATATTTATGATGTCCTTAACGTTTTTTATGTTGACAGATATCATTCACATCTGTGCACTTCTTCCTATAATTCTAGATAGTATTTGGGATTTTACTTTATACTAAAAAAATCAAATATTGCTCAAGAGTAAATTACTTTACCACCTTCCTTATTTATTGACATACTTGAGGTGTTATTAAGTGTAGACCCATTTCTTGCATGTTAAATGGTTTGGTTTACCTGAGAAAACACGGCATGCATATTGAACATTAGAAGTCTGAGTTAGTTGTGGGGTGGGGGGCTTGGTTGAATCATCAGACTCTAATGATCTCAAACATTTTGGATAAGTGTGTTACTTATAATTGCATTTAAGTTTCTTATTTTTCCTAATAAGGTGGAGTTGGACTCTCAAAAGTCCTTCTTGGCTTAGAATGTGTATGTTTACTTAATAGAATCCTAATGTACAACTATAGGCAGTGAGGAAACAGTTTATGGCCCATCTACATGAAAGGATATTAAAACATTTTAACTTAGTTGTTTGAGAGGCACACACACACACACACAGAGTGAGAGTAAAAGATGCCCACAGAGAGACAGAGAAGGACCCCTCAACTGCTGGTTCACTCCTAAAGTGTCTACAATCACAAGGGGGCTGTAGCCAGGAGCCAGGAACTCAACCCTGGTCTCCCATGTGGGCGGCAGAAACCCAGCTACTTTGGCCATCTTGCTGCCTCTCAGGAGCCACATAAGCAGGAAGGTGAAATAATGAGCTAGAACCATGGGTCAAACCGGGTACTCCCAAGTGGTGTGCAAACATTCTAACACAGGCTACACACCTACCCCCACATGATGGATGTTTTATCATTGAGACTTTTTATAAATGGATAAGGTAAAAAATGCAGAGGTGACAGAATTTATTAAATGAAAAATTTGAAGCTCAATAATCATGTGCATGTTGGTTTACGTGACACAAAGATAAATTTCAACATAAACTGCTGTCTTTGAAATTCTGAGTTGTGTGCCTGGTGGGCATTTCAATGCATGGTCCTTCCAATTGCACAGGATAAAAATGATGTTGAATATGTTCTGAAATGAACTTGTAGCTAGTGGGTTAAGCTACTGCCTGTAACTCTGGCATCCCATGTTAGTGCTGATTCAAGTCCTGGCTGCCTTCTGATGCAGCTCCCTGCTAAGGTACCTGAAAATACAGAGGAGGGTGACACAAGTACTTGGGCTCCTGCCACTCATAAGGGAGATCCATATGGAGTTCCTGGCTTCTGGCTTCTGCCTGACCCAACTCTGGCTGTTGTGGAAAATTTGAGAGTGAATCAAAGCATGGAAGACTCTCTCTCTCTCTCTCTCTCTCTCTCTCTCTCTGTGTGTGTGTGTGTGTGTGTGTATGTGTCTTCATCACTCTGCCTTTCGAATACATAAGTAATTCTTTAAAAAAAATCAACTGCTCAATGTTCTGCCAAGCCTTTTTATCTCCTTAGCGTCTCTTTAATGTCATCAACGCAAGTGTAAGCATGAAGGCTGGGCCCTGCTGATTCCTCCTGCCCCTCCCCAATTCTTTTACCTCAGACACCCTGTCTCCCCAGGTGCTTCTTTCTGCTTCTTTTTCACTTCTCTTCTTTCTATGATTCCTTCTTCCACTATTCATCCTCTCATCATTTTTTTTTAATTTACTTGACAGGTAGAGTTTACAGAGAGTGAGAGAGACAGAGAGAAAGGTCTTTCTTCCATTGGTTCACTCTCCAAATGGCTGCAACGGCCGGAGCTGCGCTGATCTGAAGCCAGGAGCCAGGAGTTTCTTCCTGGTCTCCCATGCAGGTGCAGGGGCCCAAGGACTTGGGCCATCCTCTACTGCTATCCCAGGCCACAGCAGAGAGCTGGACTGGAAGAAGGGCAACCAGGACTAGAATCCAGCGCCCATATGGGATGTTGGCACTGCGGATGGAGGATTAACCTAGTGCGCCACCGCACCGGCCTCAATCCTCTCATCATTTTTAATTTAGGCTTTTGCAATGACTTACTAGGTGGTATTCCTACTTAAAATATTCTCTTCTTCAACTACAGCCTCAATCTAGTAAATTATAGTTGAAGTAAACTGAATAAGAATTTAACATTACATTAGTTGTTTTAAGTTAGTGCATGTTTTACTATAAACCTAATTAAGTAGCCTATCTTAAATTTATAGCAATATGACTAATAAAATTAATAGTTAACTTTTTTGAGTTTTTAGAGGTATATGAAGTTCTCTACTTCACAATAATTAGCCTTTTTAATTTTAATGGATTCTAGTTATTTTTCACATCTTTGAATAAATAATTCACTTACTTGTCGACACTTTAATTCTAATTTTTATTGTTATGTGGGAAAATATCTGTTCCTAAGCTATTGAGATTGTTGCACCACTTCTGGGAAGGCAAAGGAAGATGGCCCAAATGTTTGGTTTCTGGCCACTCATGTGGGAGACCTCGATGGAGTTCCTCTCTCCTGACTTTGGCTGATCCAGCTCCCTGGTGATGCACTTGGGAAAGCAGCAGAAGATGGTCCAAGTCCTTGGGCCCCTGCACCCATGTGGGAGACTTGGATGAAGCTCCTGGCTTCTGACTTCAGACCAGCCCAGCTCTGACTGCTGTGGCCATTTGGGGAGTGAATCAGCTGAAGGAAGATCTCTGTCTGTTGCTTTCTCTCTCTCTCTCTCTCTCTCTCTCTCCCTCTCTCTCCCTCTCTCTCCCTCTCTCTCCCTCTCTCTCTTTCTCTCTAATTCTGCCTTTAAAATAAACAAATAAATATTCAGAAAAAGATGAGAGCTCTATTCATCTCTGTCTCTGTCTTTGTATGTGGCTCTGCCTCCCAAATAAATTATAAAATAAAAACAATTCAGTTTTCAATCTCAATTCATTAATATGTTTAAATAAGGATAATGAATTTAAAATGTTTAATATTTCCATAAACAGTAGCATTTACCTATTACACATACACATATATTTCATATCTATAGTCATGTTGAAAACATTTTCCACCATTTTACACATACTGTCTATAATGAACACATATTTTTATCCTGAGGATTGTCATGAGCTCTCAAAGTTTTACATTCAGTTTCAATGACGGTAAGCAGCTTTTTCAGGTTTTTGAGGTAGTGTTTGGATAGTTTAGAAATTATAAGGAAAACAAGTATTCAAAATAGTCTTAACTAACAACCAAAGACCTTAAAAACTAAGAAGATAGGTGTCGTTCCTTTTTCAGGCTCTGAGCAAGGCAGGGAGGCCGTTTATGTGTTTAATGATGCAGAGTGAGGAGTGACAGATTCATTGCTGTTGAGAGAAGCTGATTTCGCAAAGGCAGTCATGACTGTCAATCCATGTGCTGGGGAAAGGTCCTGGCTTCCGAGGACAGCCCTCGCAGTGTCAGCTGTGGTGTCGCTCTTCCTAGGAGAAGACTGAGTGCGAGAAGGCTTATTTAGTTACGACGGTTACTTCATCTAGCTAGGTTTTTCTCCAGAAGGAAAAGTAATATAAAAATAATAGTTAGAAATCATAAGAACTTGGTATTTGTGAGGTCTAAGCATTTCAAAAGGAAGATCATCTCTTTTTTTTTTTTTTTTTTTTTTGCAAGGTGCAGCACCACTTACATATTCCCGTCTCTCCTTGGGCTCAAGCACTCAGTGCCAGGTTACCATGTGTGCACACAGAGCAGTGCACAGCCACATGGCCAACCTACACTTTTCTGATGGCTCACCTTCATTGTTTGATTTTACTTCTATGGGGATGGCAGAGTCTCAGAGATATACGTACTGGATTGAAAACAGATGTTCATCAGATAACTTTTTTTAAAAAAAGATTTATTTATTTGAAAGACTTGCAAAGATTGAGGGAGAGATGAAAGATAGAGATATATACATAGAGAGAGAGCTCTTCCATCCTCTGGTTCACTCTCCAGATGGCCACAGTGACCAGTGCTGCACCAGGTTGAAGCCAGAAGCCAGGAGTTTCATCAGAATCTCTTACGTGGGTGTCACGGGCCCACTCCTATGATAGTTTCATGCTATATTGTAGTAGGTTTATCTTATCCACTTCATTGTTAGTTCTTACTTTATAACTTTGCTTTTTAAACTCTGAAACAATTATTTATTTATTTTCATCTCCTTTCAACAGAGATGGGGGGATAGAGAGAGAGAGAGAGACATCTTTTGTCCACTGGCTCCCTCCTTAAATGCCTGCAATAGCTTGGCCAAAGTCAGAAGCCAGGAATTCAGTGCAGATCTCTTCCAGGGGTAGAAGCAGCCCAAGTATTTTCACCATCATCTGCTGCCTCTCAATGTGTGCAACAGCTGGAAGATGGAATTTGAAGGGGAGCTGGGAGCACTCCCATCAGGTCTTGAGTGTCCCAAGAAGCATTCTGATTGCTGCATCAAACCCCTGACCTGATAGTTCTTTTTCATATCATGTGAAACACACACCTTTCTATTAGTATTTAAATTTCATCTCTAGTTCCCTTAAAAGATATTATTTTCAAACTCAATTTCTGAAGCTAGTTTTACTTTCCCTTCCATTATTTAATAGTGCTGAAGTTACTGTTTAATGCTATGTATCATATAGGTGTTTATTATCTTTTTCCCAAAAATGAATGAAATACTATAGATTTGCTTGATCGTTTCTGCTATACAAGCTTTAAATATTTATTCATTATCTTTTTTATTTAGCATTTGTTCCTTTAAGGTTAACCTTAAACTGTCATGTGGAGAAGATTCACTGTTTGGGTATAAACAAATCTAGTTTAAGTGAACAGTTTCTATTATCTATAATATCCAACTTTACAGAATTCTCATATTTTGGAGAGCTATAGAAACAGCATGCATTATTTTTCATTGAAGTCTTACTGAGAGTTCAGTTCTCTATTTTGGAAACCTCTGGGGAAAGTGATAATATTTACTTTGTTTTAATGTTTAACATTAAAGCAAGGTGGCTGAAGAGATAGGCATTTCATACTTTCCTCAAGATGATAAATTGCTAACAAACTTGGATCCCATTTGAATCAGTGCTGTAAAAAAGAAAATATTTCACGTAGCTTTGCTAGATTTTGGAATGCTTTCATTCTTTAAATAACATTGCTGTTGCCAGTGGAAGCTTTGCTTCAGGATAATTACCTACTTCTCTGAAATGGACATAATCATGTAGAAATTGTATAACATTTTTATTGGCCTAAAAGTTTTCATTTTAAAAATGCAATGCCTTTTATAGCATATAATTCCTAACTTCAAGGTCTGTTTGATATTTTTAATCATGGAATTGATTTTCAAAGCAACCCAGGGTAGACAAGCTGGCGATGACTTTGTGGAATCATCCATTCTTGATGCTGTACAGAGAGTTGACAGTGCAATTAACTCAACACGAAGACATTTGTTTGCACAGTAAGAATTTATCTTATTTTGATTGAGAAATTGCTTTCATTTCTGTTCTACTTAGTTTTTATAATCAGTATAAATCAGAACAGGTTCAGTGCATATGATTGGCAAAGAATGTCCTCTTATTTGTTGTTATTTATTTCAGAGGCAGAGAAACACAAAGAAAGAGAGAGAGAGCTCCAACTTTCCAATTCACTTGCTCAAGGCTCACAACTGTCAGTGCTGGGGCCAGTCTGAAGCCAGCAGCCAGGGAACTTAACCTAATTCTCCCACTTTGGTAGCAGGGATTCAACCACTTGAGCAATCATCTGCTGCATCTCAGAGTGCACATTAGCAGGAAGCTGGAATTGGGAGAAGAGCTGGGACTGAACCCAGGTACTCTGGGATGTAGGCTTCCCAACCAATGTCTTAAAGGCCAAACCTATCCCAGGAGTGCACTCCATAGTCCTTGTATGAATGCCAACCTCTAGCTATAATTTTCTGTTCAGCCTCAAAGAGAAATAAATTTATTCCTCATAGAACCTAGTCTATAACACTGATCCACTTTATACAGTTTGTCAGAAGGCATCAGGCAATGGGCTGTTTTTACATTAGGATCCAAACAGTATAAGACCTGCAACTTATGCTAAGTCTGTAAATTGAAAATCATGGTCAGGTTGAACACATTTGGTCCTAAACTAGTAGCCTACAGGTTAAAATATTTAAAATATGGCGTTTCACTTTATTTTAATTAGAATTGGGATGTCTTTAGGTTAGTGAAATCTTATAGTCTCATAAGCTATTTTGTGATTATAAAATTAGTATGTATACTTTTTAAAAGATGATTATTTTCATGGCCAAGTAGAATGTAAATCCTGTATTTTAGTTGTTGATTGAAAGAAGACACTTTAAAATGCTGTCATCATGTATTGCTTAGCTTTTTGCACATCTACAAACAATATTATTTGGTGGTCACGAACTTGGATTCTAGAGCCATATAGTCTATTTATACACTCACTGTGATTCCTTTTCTTGTCACTTTCTGCTTCTGTGACATTGGCCAAGTGATCCAACAGCTTGCCTGTAAAACTGGGATAACAACAAGGCCTACTTTATGAATGTGTTTACTAGGAAGACAGAACAAGATATTCTAGACAAAGTGACTTCAACAGTGTCTGTCTCATAGAGAGGGCTTCATTGAAGTGAGCTGTTAGCATCATTATTATTAATCTATAAAGTTAAGTTATTATGATTCAACTGAGATGTGCCTCAGTTGACCAAGTTCTCTAAAATTTTTCAGGGCTAGTGCTGTGGCATAGTGGGTAAAGCCATCGCCTGTAGTGCCAGTATCCCATATGGGTGCTGATTGCTCCATTTCCAATCCAGTTCCCAGCTAATGCACCTGGGAAAGCAGTGGAAGATGGCTTGTGTCCTTAGGCCCCTGTACCCCCTATATGAAAGACTCAGAAGAAGCTCCTGGCTCCTGACTTCAGAAATGGCTGCTGTTGCAGCCATTTGGGGAAGTGAACCAGTGGATCCAAGATTTCTCTCTCTCTCTCTCTCACTCTGACTTTCAAATAAATAAATAAAATCTTTATAAAAAAGCTTGATAATCTAAATAATATTATTTTCTTTTTAATTAATTTAGCTCAGTTCTACAATTGTGTATAACCCACTACTGTGTGCTGCTTAGTGGACTTAGTACTTGTGATACAAGGATGAACAAGGCATCGTCTTATCCCTAACCCACATGTGAATTTAATGGATTCTGCAACTTTGCCTTTAAAGAGTCATATCTGTTGTCATTTGCAGAAAACCTCACACCCCCAGTGACCTGCTGGCTCTGTTTCGCTACCCTCGTGACCCATTTACTGTGGAGACGGCGAGAGCGGGGGAAATTTTTGAGCAGACCCTGCAGCTGATTCAGGAACGTGTGAAGCAGGGGCTCACTGTTGATCTGGAAGGCAGAGGTTAGCCCAAGCCCTTTTGAGCTTACTGTCCATAACACAGCGCAACACCATTGCATAGTGCCTCCTGAACTTTTCCTCTCCAGAACTTCTTGTCATTTAGAAATTAATGTACTTCCTATTCTTACCAAAAAATGCAGATGTTTCTCATGGGAACAAATTCAAATGTAAGGATCATAAATACATATTCAAAGTTGTTTCAACTTTTTCAGTTATTGGGTCATTGAGCAAATCTAGAGGGTCTATTTTATGAGGATTCCTCTAATCTAAAAGATATTACTACTTTCTACAGAGAAAGACTTCATCCCTGTGGAAATGTATCTCCATTTATCATTGTAATCACTAGATCATTCAGTGAATGTACTTGAAATTCTCTCTGCAACTTACAACATTTATATTCCTCCTCACTCTTAGTTGTGTTACTATGTTCAAGTTCTCATGCATTTCTTTCCAAAATCAAACATCTGCTTGGTGAATGTTAGAGGTGATATAGAAAATTTTCAGGTTTTCTCAGTCTTTCTCTTTAAAATGTAAAGAATGAATATAATCCTTTGTTGTATACTGTCTGCACTGTACGTGCAACAGCGATTTCTATAGGTTTGTCCTTTCTCTATTTTTTTGCAGGAAATAAACTGAGATATGGGATAGGAGGTCTATCTGCATGCTTGATGCAACCCTTATCTGTTCTGTTCAATTATTCCAATATTACAATTATTTGACTATCCCTAGTTGTCCATTATGTCTTGAGTATTCAAAGCTTTTTCAACTGAAATATACAGGGGGTATCAATATCACCACTTGAATTAAACTTTTGGATATTTAACTGTGAATCCTGCTAGGTGTGAGTTAGCCATGTGCCAGTCTTCCAAAAGGCCCATTTCTATTAGTTCCTTCACTTCTAGGTAATGGTTAGGTTAATGGATCTCCCTGGCCATCTTTGGATTCTTATTCATACATCTGTATGAGAAAAAATAATTTTCAGGAGAAATTAATCTTGTATCGTAACTAGAAAATGCAAAACTGTAAATATGTAGAGATTTAGCTTTGCTGAAGTATGCATCCACTGTTTACTACCAAACTTAATATATCGTCTTACCTAAAGGATTCAAGAACTTTATCATTTTTTCTCAAGAAAAAGACCACTGTACTATTTTTTCTCTCTTTATTTGTAAGAGTAAAGATCTTTCCCCTCTGTCTTACTTGTAAAGTTAAAGATCCTTTTTTTTTCTCCTGGAATACAGAAAGGTCCTTGACTCTACCCAAGATCAAGATACCCAAGGTCCAGCCAGTGACAGGCTAACACGGGTACAGGACAAATGGTCTTGATGTCATTGGCCAGTTTCTGATGATCAGTTCAGGATAACATCTCCTAGTAAGCATTGCTCAGTGAATAGTATTTATAGTATGGGGAGAAAATGCTGAAATGTTGAGTCCTGTTAAAAGATGTAGCTCTGAGGCACTTCCTGCATTGTGGTGCTTGTAATAAAGTGGAGAGTACTGCTCAGTCCCTCCTTGTCCAGTAGCATGTGGTTTAATATTCACATGGTCTGCACTGACGCATCTTTGACCTTGTCCTCTGGGATCACAAAATCTTAAAGAATTCTGAAATACAAATAACATATAAACACAAAATCAACATGGCAATCTGGTAGGATTTTTAAAATCCCTATCAATATTATATATTATACTTCTAGTTTGATGGGACTTGGCACCTGTTTCCAATTCCATCTTGTTAATTCCAGCAATTAGCTGCTGTTTCTAAGGTTACACATTATTAATGCAATCCCCCTACATTTTGGAAACATCTTTTACCAGTATATATGAGAGTACTTCAAAAAGTTTCTTGAAGAATGGAATTAAGTGATACATTAATTTTGGGCAAAATTTTGAAACCCACACAATTTTTTTCATCAAACACATTTTCTATGACTCCTTTGAAAATACTCCTAGTTTAACAATTTCCCCCTCCTTTGTGTTAGAATATGTCATTGTGAATTAATGAAATGCTATTGAGAGAGTAATTGGGCATAATACCCAAAGGTTCTTGTCTAATGCATATGCCAATGAAATCATGTGGACAGTGGTTTGAACTGTAAGCAGAAGGAATTCATTTGAGTTGCACTAGCCAAGAGCAAGGTGGTCATCAGTGTCAAAATACCGGGCTCTCTAAGAAACAACAACTGAGTTTTATGTTTACTTTTAGAGATGTCCTACAGGTTCATTATGATGCTGGGAAGTCCTGGGAATGTAATGAACATGCAGAAAGGGACAGGCAGGCATGTCCATTAAGTTATTATGGATGTTACCTGAATTCTGTGTTCCCTTAGGGGTGGAGGTTTAGCATTATAATGAAGAGTGTTTTGGCTTCCTATATCAGAAGGCCTAAGTGCAAAAGCTTCTCAAACCAGCCACATAGATGAAGACTTGGAGTTTCTTCATTAGGGGGCATAGGTAGCTACTGAATTCTGTCTCTGTCCAATCAGTTCCTGGTCATCATCTGCAGGAAACCCTGGTTTTTCACAGTTCCGGCAAGGTTAGGTTATTTTCTTGGCGGAGGGTGAAGGGTGTTGTAGGTACTAAAGGCCTCTGCACACTAGGGTGACAGCTCCTGGAACAGCCTCCTCACTGCTGTCACGCTCTGCATTTCAGAATTCCACTACAACGACCTGGTGTCTTCGCGATACCTTAGCCTCATCGCCAATCTATCGGGATGCACGGCCCACAGGCATCAGCCCAACTGCTCTGACATGTGCTTCCACCTAAAGTACCGCAAGGCTGACGGCACTTGCAACAACCTGCGGCAGCCCGCGTGGGGAGCGGCGCACACGGCCTTCGTGCGCCTGCTGCAACCTGCATATGAGAACGGCCTGGGTTTGCCACGTGGTGCCGGGCGTCTTCCTGGCTCTGGCCGCCCTCCGCTCCCGCTGCCCAGGCAGGTTTCTACCGAGCTGGCTGGTGCAGCGACGGTCAGACCCGACGGCAGCTACACACACATGCTCATGCAGTGGGGCCAGTTTCTAGACCACGACTTGGACCACACGGTGCCTGCGCTGAGCACCGCGCGCTTCTCCGATGGGCAGCCCTGTAGCTCTGTCTGCACCGACGACCCTCCGTGCTTCCCCATCGCCTTCCCGCACGATGACCCCCGGGCCGGCAGCGCAGCCTGCATGTTCTTTGCACGCTCCAGCCCCGTGTGCGGCAGCGGCATGACCTCCCTGATGATGAACTCGGTGTATGCCCGGGAGCAGATCAACCAGCTCACAGCCTACATCGACGCCTCCAACGTCTACGGGAGCTCAGAGAGGGAATCCCAGCTGCTCAGGGACCCCTCCACACCCGAGGGCCTGCTGAGGACCGGCGTGCGGTGGTCTGCCTCCGGGAAGCATCTGCTCCCCTTTGCCACGGGACCCCCTACGGAGTGCACAGTTGGTGATCAGGACAGCGCCAGTCCCTGCTTCCTGGCCGGTGACCACCGCGCCAACGAGCAGCTGGCTCTCACGGCCATGCACACCCTGTGGGTCCGCGAACACAACCGGGTGGCTACCGAGCTGTCCGCGCTCAACCCGCACTGGGATGGGGACACGGTTTACCAGGAGGCCCGGAAGGTGGTGGGCGCCGAGCTGCAGCACATCACCTACCAGCAGTGGCTGCCCAAGATCCTGGGGGAGCCCGGCATGGTGCTGCTGGGGGAGTACCGGGGTTATGACCCCAACGTGAACGCGGGAATCTTCAACGCCTTTGCCACCGCAGCTTTTAGATTTGGCCACACGTTGGTCAACCCCATTCTGTATCGGCTGAACGACACGTTTGGTGAGATTCCCCAAGGCCACCTGCCACTGCACAAGGCTTTCTTCGCCCCGTCTAGAATCCTGGATGAGGGCGGGATAGACCCCCTGCTCCGGGGCCTGTTTGGGGTGGCCGCAAAGGCGCGGGAGCCTTCTCGGCTGCTCAGCCTGGAACTCACCGAGAGGCTCTTCGCCGCCGCGCACGCCGTGGCCCTGGATCTGGCCGCCACCAATGTGCAAAGGGGCCGAGACCACGGCATCCCACCCTACGGGGACTTCAGAGTCTTCTGCAACTTGACCTCCGTGGAGAGCTTTGAGGATCTGCAACACGAAATCAAAAATCCTGAGATTCGACGGAAACTGGAAAAGTAAGTATGCAAATGATGCCTGCCTTTAAACCGTGTGTGGGAGAAGAGAAAATGTGGAGGGGTTTTGCGTGGATGGAATCCGCTTTTCTACGACGTCACAGACCATAGAGGCTGTGAGGGTCTGGGGAGCTTGCTACGTGAGAAAGGGTTCTCAGAGGCCAAATTCCTCCTTGTAAATGCAGGTACTGCTGCCTCCTGTTAGCTTACCTGTCCCCCCCCCCCCCCCCCCCCCGTTCCGTAGTCGTCCATGCAAGGCTCTTGCGCTGAAAGGCAGCCACGTGGACTGATGGCAAAATCCTAAAACCAGCTGGCCCATTGCATAGGCCTCCTTAGGCAGAACAAAGTAGTGAAAATGAAAAGAGAAAAAGAACATACAGTACTAAGTTTGTTGTTGGGATATAAATTGGAGTCTCTCCATTGCATCCTTAACCCCTTTCTGAAAAGATCAGTATTATTTTTCCCATATGCGAGATTAAACATTTTTTTGATGTTACAAGTGTAAAACATTTCCAGAAAACAGTTTTAAGGGTTCCTTGTGCTCACCAGTCTTTATCTCTTAAAATATCAATCAGTAAATATTTGATCAGTAAGTTTTTTTCTGAGTAGGTTAAATATAGAAGACCAGCGTATTGACTAGCAGATTGAGAGAAGTAACTTGAAATCTGAGAACTTTAAATTTATTTGTAAGTGATGGAGCAATTGTTAGTGTTAGCCTCCTTTTATTTTCCAAAGGAAAGACATAAATACTATTATGCTATTAGAATTTGTTCATATCATATCTATGTGGAATATAAAACTGTGAAATGGGGACTGGGTGTTGTGGCACAGTGGGTTAAGCTGATGCTTGCATCGTAGGAATCCCAAATCAGAGTGCTGTCTGTGTCTTGGCTGCTCTGCTGCTGGTCTACCTTCCTACTAATGTGCCTGGGAAGGCAACAGAAGATGCTCTGAGTGCTTGGGCCTCTTCCACATGGTGGGAGATCCCGATGGAGTTCTTGTTTCCTGGCTGCAGCTTGGCCCAGCCTTGGCAGATGTGGCCATTTGAGGAGTAAACCAATGGATGGATTATCCTTTATCTATCAATCAATCAATCAATATATCTATCTATACCTCTGTCTCTCCCTATTACTCCACCTTTCAAATAGATGAATAAATAAATATTTTAAAACAACTGTGACAGTGTATAACGTAGTATTTAAAACATATCAATATCATGCAGATTGAAATTGAAAGCTTCTATTAAAAAGGACATGAATTTTGGATTCATATAGTTTGGGTTCAAATCTCTATTCCACCTCCTATTATTATGAAGAGTTTGTGAGAGATTTTCAATCTCAGAATAACACAAAAAGAGAGAGCAGTGCATTTCAGATTTGTTTAAGGATTAAATTATATAAAATATGTTAAGTATTTTAACATATTAAGGAACTTTTAAGGAACCTAGCCCAGGTCCTGGTGCATCAAAGGTCACCAGTCAATGTCAGCTGTAGATATTTTATTCTGACATTATCATGTCAGTCTCCAGGGCCATTCCTGTGTGGCACATCTGCTAAATGGAGCCCCTGTGCCAATGCATGGGTACCTGTGATACAGGAAGAAGCAGTTCAGCAGCCGAGAGCCTGGCAGCATGCGGGGCAGGTGAAAAACTTCCACGATCAGTGTGAAAAGTTCTTGACAGAGGTGGGAATGAAATGCTACCAGGGTGCAGAGCAGAGAAATGGGAGCGCTTGGGAGGCTAATAGCAAGCAGCCGAACAAAAGATGTCATTTGATCTGTCTTGTCATTTTCTCAGAGCAAAAGGCAAAATGACATGGGATAGTGAGCTATATGGGGGAACAGGGGTGGAAACAAGAAGGTGTGGGCTTGATAACATGAAGGAGGAAATAAACAGAGAAGAGGGAATTATCTTAAGGGCCTTGTGGGCTGCACAAAGGAATTTGATCTTCCCAGAAGTGCAACTCTAAAGCAGGAGAGCTACCCGAGGGGAGACTTTTCCATGAAAGCAGACCCAGCAGGAGTTTGGAAGATGCACTTGAGGGGAAGGGGGAGAAGCTGCAAGAAGTCCCAAGGTCACTACAGAAATGCAGCTGCAGTGTGGGGATGGCTTAGGAGGGTTTGTGGCAGTGATGCAATTCCACTGGGGCTTTAAATGTTTCCTGTGGGCCGATTGACTAAGCTGAGTAAATCTGGAGGGGGGAGCAAATTACACAATCTCATTGAGTTCCCCTTCACAGCCGGCACTGCAAATTATTGAGTGCTGGGAATGTTTGCACTTAAAAATGTCCCGTCCCAAAGTCTTCGTAAATCCTGAGGTTCTAATGTGAGATGGAGAAGCCTCTACTGACAACTGCTGTCTGTCCCTGCCTCTTTCCTACCTGCAACACCCCCCCCCATCACGGTCCCACCACTGGGGAAGTGGAGCTGAGCTTCCAGACAGACATCCTGTGAGCATTCTCACAGCCACCTGAAGCACTAGGGATCGCAGCACCCAAGCAGGGAGTCATTATCCTTGCTTTTTCTTAGGCTGTCCTGAATGCCTGCTTTTTCCCTTTGATTCACAGCAGATTTGTGAAGTATCAACTACAGATCCATTCTCCTATGAGCACAAAATAAATACACTGGAATATTTTTTCAGTGTTGACCTTGAAATCTGTACATTGCTGTTTCCCAGAAGCTGATTCTGCTGATGAAGATGGTAGTGCTTTAAATATCCTAATTTACATAGTGTGAGTGTGCTCTACAAAGTTCATGGAAAAAGGGAATAAAAAGCAAAGCTTATTTTGGTGCAATGCATTTTGAAATCCATGCAGTTTTTCTGTAATACACATTTCTTATGAATTTGTGAACACCCCTTTTATTTGTTAACTCTGTCATAATTACATCTTTGCATTTTTGTATTAATTTACAAGTGTGGCTTCATGAGTTTATTTTTAAGTCACTCCAGTCAGTTCTGGAAACAGGCAGGAACCAACAAAATAAAGACTGACCTGTAGTAATAGAAACTTCATATCCTACATAATCATGACAAACTGAGTAATAATTGGCTAAATTAGAGAATCATAAAACTAACTCATATCTGCATTTTATATATTTTGACTTCACATAGTTGAGAGTACATTGTTATACAACATCTGTGGAAGACAGAAGTATGTTTTCTTATGACTTTGGACATGAATCTGTGAACCAGAGTTCTGAGCTATGCCCACACTGAATCTTTCATGAGTACAAGTTTGTCCTGATAAGGGAATAAAAATTTGCCATGTAAGCAGTGATATGAAGACAGATTCCTTCCATATGTCTTTATAGTTGCCCAGTAGTTTGTAGTTATGCAATGTGCAACTAACTAGCAGCAATTTTTTCCTTTCCTTTTTTTTTTTTTTAAAAAAAAAAAGATTTATTTATTTATTTGAAAGGAAGAGTTACAGAGAGAGAAGTGGAGTAGAGATCTTCCATCCGCTAGTTCATTTCCCAAATGGCCACAATGACTCTGGCTGGGCCAGGTCTAAACCATGAGCCAGGAGCTTCCTCCAGGTCTCCCACATGGTTGCAGGGGCCCAAGCACTTGGGCCATCTTTTGCTGCTTTCCCAGGCTCATTAGCAGAGAGCTGGATCAGAAGTAGAGCAGCTACTGGTGCTCATGTGGGAGTCACAGTTGACTACTAACCCGTTGCACCATAACCCTTGACCCCAAATATGGATCTTTGTATCATCAGATCTATAAAATCAATAACCTTCCTGCACCTCAGTTCGTTTTGAAAGCTTCTGTCAATTAACCATCCAATGGTTATCCAATGGTAAAATATGATTCTTTCTTGTCATTTTCTGTTAGTTCTGTCACTTGGGCTCTTTCAGGTAGCTTTGAAAAGGACAGAATGACCTCTGAAATTCTAGGTGAAGACTTTCCTACTGAACTCTGCATGAATTGTGTGAGGTAGCTCCTGGCCCTTCACAGCAAGGCCCACAGGGATGGAATGTGAGATGTGAAATGTGTTGCAGACATCTCATCTCCTTTTACACTCAGGATATGGTTTACAGTCTCCTTTCTCTCCCCGCCCCTTCCCTGCCCCTTGCTAGAGCCATGGGCCCCCCGAGGGGCTCACCAGCCACAGGGGATGTCTCTGAGAAGGTGTCTGTGTTTGCTGTTGTAATGCCACACCTAAGACTGGGTAATTTCTAAAGAACAGAGATTTACTTCACACAGTTCCAGAGGCTGAGAGTCTAAGACTGAGGCACTAACCAGCCTAGGGTCTTTGCCTGTGTGGCAGGGCCTTGTATGCTGCCTCCTCACAGAAGGGACTGTGTGGCGCCTCCTTCATAATGTGGTCCCATTAATCACCCCCTAAAAACCTCACTTCTGAATGCGGTCACGGTGGGGATTGGGTTTCAACCCTAAGAGATTTGGAGCGAATGCTCATCCCCTAATGGGAGACTGCCATCTGGGACCCTACTAATGGAGGTCATGCAGTACGTGAGGAATGGGCCTGTGGACCAAAGGGGAAGTTGGAAGCTGTGAGTCCTGCTGTTCCTGGAAGTCTCATCCTAGAATGAGTTTCAGATTCTCTCTACCCCGAGAGTGTGAAGACCTCCCAGGGAAGCTGTCACTTTTGTCCTGAGTGGAATGGATGTGGAGCTCCGAAGTGTGATGGAAGTGGCCGTGGAGAAGGTCTGCCAGAGGCAGGGGCCCCAGGGCTTCTTGCTTCCCTCTCCTGGGCGCCCATATCTGCAGCATCTGCAGGAGGATTTGTGAAATGTGCTGTAGACTTGTAGTCTCCTTCTAGAACTCAGTGATTTTATTTTTTTTTTTTTGGTCAAAAGTGATATTTTTTAGAGAGCTTGTTTTAGTCAGATATTGTATGGATATCAATTATTGTCTTTTCATAGCATTATTCTTGCTTTGAAGAATCCTACAAATTAGTTTTTCTTCTTTCTCAAACATATAATGAGCAGGAGGTAAAGAGAAATGATCTGTGAAGTCATGAGCATAAATGCACAAATAGAACCCATGTTTAAAGGTATTTTTGAATTCTCTTTTGAAAATGTAATGTGTGACTTTCTTGTGGATATGGTTAATTCTGGTCTTCAGTAAACACAAGATTATCTGTCATCTATTATTACAAGGTTATATAGCTGCCTTAAGCTTTAAAAAATTCATGAATAAGTGATTTTTGCCCAGGTTATACATTTATTTTATAATTGCTTCATTTGTTAATAGTCATACACACACACACACACACACACACACACACTCTTTCCTCTTCCCACCCTTGGGTTCTGCCCTACTTGACAGTGTCTCCTAGCCCAAACTTGTACCATGCATCTCTGTATTCCCGTGACTGGGAGGTTCTGTGCTCCCTCCTGGGCGTAGCCTTCCTGTCTTCTGAATTCCCCACTCTCGTTCTTGCCTTGAGTGTTTCTCAACTTTTCTATTTGTGGTTGCCTTCAAGGACATTTCATCAACATCACCCCTTCGCTTTGATCAAATGGTTCTTACAGGAAGAAGCCACTGCAGTTGTGATAAAACAGTGTTCATTAACCGCTTCCTGTAAGACCATTTCACAAATTGATGGAAGTTTTGAACTTTTTTTTTTTTTAACAGAGGAATAGAAACAAAGAAAGGAAAATACAGCCAAAGTGCTGTGTGTATTTCCAGAGGACTCTTGGGTTTCTGGAAGCCACCCCTGCACATGGCTGCTCCATTGATCTTGATACACTCTACCCTCCCACACCACCTTCCTCTCCCTGGTCCCTCAGGCTAGGAAACGGATGCTTTCCCACCAAATACCACAGCTGGCTATTCCCTTTGCCAAAACCTAGGATGCTAAACTTGAAAGTACCATCTGCTGTTAGGACAGAAACACTTCCATCCTGTGCTCTTTGGAGGGAATAAATTTGTTCTTTAAGTTGCAGAAGGATGCTGGACTGGTTGAACACATCTGGCCCTCCCAAGGAAGGGTTTCTCTCTATCTCTTATCTCTACTTATTTCTGTTCAGGCTTCCTTACTCTATGTCTCCCTCAGCTCTCCTATCCAATTTTATACAATAGTACACAAATATGGCTTTCTCCCAGTCCCCAAGTTCACATATAGTGGTTCATGACACAACTAGCACAAGAACCTTGAGTATCATACTTTTTCTAAGCATAACTTTATAAGAATATCATATTATGCAACAACACAAAGTCATATTGGTTGATTATAAATGCATTTTTAGGACCTTCCCACCACCTGGTCAAGTCATTCCAATGTATGTATGTCTTTTTGGAGAGCACATTAGTCAAATGATAAGATTCCAAGAATATGTCTTCCTTTGGTGCCAATAACTAACCTAGTTTCTCTTTGAATCCCTACAGCTCAGCCCAGAGCATAGCACAAACAGCAAAATAAACATCTTTGAATTCCATTTTTCCACCAGTGTTTGGAAGTCCCTGAGTATTGCACTAAGAGAAGTGGGACCTGCCTGAGTGAAGATCATTCTAGTCCCCCAAGGTTCTTGACTTGAAAGCAATTTTGAGTTGAAAACTTCTGGCCTCACTACACTGCTATGTGATATAAGTTTGTATGCAGAGGAATAAAGTTATGACAGAGAAAGTCACATGTGAGTCTGATGCTTGTGTTACCATAATTCCAAATTTAAGAAGTTAAAAATGCACAAGCACACAGACACACCCCCTCTCAAGCTCTCTCAGTCAACTCTGAGGCCCTGTAACATAGAGGACACACATGACTGAGCAGATAAAAAGTGACAGGAGGCCAATTAAAGTCAGGTTGTCAGTCAGATATCCTCAAAGGTTCAGTTCCGAGGAGGTACTCAGTTCTGTTCATGCAGCACAGAAAGAATGCAAAATAATTAGCTCAACACTTTAAGCATGTCATTTAATTTAACATAATTTGCATAGATTTTATACCGGTGAGTCTTAATTAATTATATTTTACAAATGACATATGTTTATACTACTAGCACAAGAACACTGAGTATCACATTTTTTCTAAGCATAATTTTATAAGAATACCATATTATAAAAACACAGTAATATTAGTTAATTATACATGCATTTTTAGAACTGGAATATAATATATACTATGATGTTTACAATATTATAAATGTATTATATACAAATGTAGAATTTATGAAACACAAGCTCTGCCTCTCTATCACTGTGTAGCTATATATCTTATTTACCTTCAGAAACTGCTTCTGCCCTATACACTTTTGAAGATAGTTTGGTTCTGCATTATACTATTTTACAATTATAATAAAGAACTCAATTGCACATTTCTTTACAAATATGTTATCAAAGTTCAACACAAAAGGTGAGAATGCTATGTAACTCAATTTTTCATGATCATGTAAATATGAAATCATAACTGATGCTTTATAGAAAACTTGTGCTAAACATAATTTGCATTTATTTTACTTTTAAACCCCTTTCTGCCAAAAAAAGTATACATCTGCATGAAACTTAAGGCATTTTGTCTTTAAATCAACAAAATCTGAGCAAAATAAATTATGTTTTTAATCAACATAAAGTGATAAAAGTAACATGCAAGACAATGGCCTCATTTTCAATGTACAGTTTGATGACTTTGAAAAATATTCATACCTGTGTCGTCGCTACCCCAGTAAAGACAAAGAACTTTTTTTTTCACTTCAGAAAGTCAACCTCATGGTCTTTACAGTCAGTCTTCCTACCCAGCCTCAACCAGGTAAACTCAGATGAGATTTCTATCATCATGTGTTAGTTTTGCTGGTTCTAGAACTTCACATAAAGAGAGTCATATTGAATATATTCTTATAAGCTTGACTTATGCTTTGAATCATCATGCTCTGGGGTTTACTGAAGTCAGAGAGGGAGAGGATCTGCTAGTTCACTTCCCCAATGGTTGCAACAGCCAGGCTGGGCCAGGCTTAAACCAGGAGTCAAGAGCTTCTTCCAGATCTCCCACATGGGTGGCAGGGACCCAAACATTTGGACCATCTTCCACTGCTTTTCCCAGGCCATTAGCAGGGAACTGGATAAGAAGTTGGAACAGCTGGGACATGAACTGGCACCCCTATGGGATGCTGGCATCACAAGCAACATCTTCACCCACTGCACCACAATGCTGGCCCTAGAGATAATGTATATTTTCAAGATTTGTTTATTTATTTGAAAGGCAGTGAGAAAGAAACAGAGACAGAGACAGAGATTTTCATTCACTGGTTCACTCCCTCAAAGCCCACAACATGCAGGGCTGGGCTAGTCCAAAGCCAGGGGCCAAGAACTCCAACCAGGTCTCCTATATGAGTGTCAGGAACCCAAGCACTTGGGCCATCATCTACTGCCTCCCAGGTGCATTGGTAGAAAGCTGGATCAAATGTGTAGGAAAGATTTAATCTCAGACAATCTGAATCTGGGATGTGGGCATCCCAAGGGGCAACTTAACCTACTGAGCTGCAATGCCCTTCTCAGATCACACATTTTGTTGTTGACTTAGAGCAGTATTTCTTGTACAAATACACATATATTTGTGTATTAATGCACATGAGGCAGCCATGTAGTTTCTAGTTCTTATTAATTCAGAATAACTTTGCCATGAACACTCACACACAAGTCCTTTTGCAAATCTGTGTTTCCATTTCTTTTGAATAAAAACCTGGTGGTGTAATTTCTAGGTCACTTGGTAATTCTATGCTTAACTTTATAAGAAATTGCCAAGTTGTTACTTAAAGTGATTGGAACATTATTCATTCCCACTGGCAGAATAGAAGAATTTATTTTTGCTTAATCTTTTCTCCTGTCTGTTCTTCAGGTTGAAAATTCTCTATTGATCTTTCTTTTAAGTTCATAGATTCTTTCTTCTGTCATCTTCAATCTCCTCTTACACATATCAAGTAATATTTCCATTTCAGTTATTGTACTAGTTCTAGAATTTACATTTTTATACTGTTCCTAATTCTCGTTAGAGATTTGCCTAAGTTGTAGTCAATAAGAACATATCTTCTTTAATTCTTGAAATGCACTAACAATAGCAGCTTTCATGTTCTTTTCTGATAAATTTCACTTCACAGCCATCATTTCAGTGTTGGCTGCTATCGACTACATATTTTCTCAAGTGTGGATTCAATTTTTTGTTTTGTAACTTCTAAGTGCACATGAATGACCAATTTCCATTTGTATTGGTTTATGTTTTATCTTTGTTTGAGTGGACTCATGGAAAGCCCAAGGTGTTAACTTCAGCTCCACTGTCTTGACACAAGTGCAGCCTGTCCTCTGTCTGCACTGTAGGTCTTGGCAGGGCTTGGTTTTAGACTCATAGTGGGTTTTATCTTTCTAACGGTAGAATGTACTTCAAACCTGTTGTGTTGCTCTCCTGGCTGGTTCTCTGGGGGGTGTTACTGAAGTGACAAATGGGTCTTCCTGTTCTGATCTGACCCCTGCAGCAGTTTCTTTCCATACACATCAGGTATAGTCATGGGTGTTTGAAGTCAAGGACAATGAAAACTCCATCATTAGGCAATTCCCTTGATGTGCAAACATCTTACAAGGCACTTGTACAGATCTAGTTGGCATAGCATACTATACACCTAGACTACAAGGTATAGCCTGTTGCTCTTAGGCTGCAAGCCTGTACAGCACTGTGACATGATGATATTTGTGTGTCTAACCATACCTAAACACAGAAAGGATATTTTATAAATATTAGGTGAGGATGGGTATTTGGTGCAGTAGTTCAGATGTTGTTTGGGATGCCCACATCCATATGGGTGTGTCTGTTTCATGTCCTAGCTACTCTGCTTCTGATCTAGCTTTCTGCTTATGCACACCCTGGGAAACAGCGGTGCTCGAGGATGGGCATGGGGGAGGGAGCACTCAAGTACTTAGACTGAGTTGTGAGCTCCAGATTTCAGCTTCCTGGTTGTTGCAAACATATGGGGAATTAACCAGTAGATGCAAGATTCCTTTTCTCTCTTTCTGCCTCTCAGATTACAAAATGTAAAAAATAAAATCTAAATAAATACTAGCTGATAGGAATTTTTCAGCTCTGTTATTATCTTGCATGATCAGTATTGGATATGCAGTTCCTCATGTTCATACTGCTTTTCTGTAATTCACAATGTAATTCCCTCTGTGATATGCCTCCCAGGCCAGCCCTTTCCAGGAATGGTGTAGACCTCCAACTCAGGGCTCTGTCCACTGCCCATCACAGGACTTACTTCCTGTTCTAGCTGCATCTTCTGCCCTGAATGTGTAAGGCTGCCTCCTGATGCAGTAGTACCTGTGGGGCAGGGATTCTAGTGCCCTGCCTAGAGATGGGAGAAAGTTCCCCACGCAGGAAGCTCAGCATTGCCAGGAGTTTCACTTTTCTAGGGAAACTTAGTCTTTTCTGTTAGTTACCCAGTGTGTGAAAACCCTGTGTTCAGGGCCAGTGCTGTGGTGTGGTGGGTAAAGGCTCTTCCTGCAGTGCCAGCATCCCATATGGACACTGGTTCAAGTTCCAGCTACTCCACTTCCATTACAGCTCCCTAATAGTGTGCCTGGGAAAGCAGCAGAATATGGCCCAATTGCCTGGGCCCCTGCACCCATGTGGGAGACCCGGAGGAAACTCCTGGTTCCTGGCTTTGGATTGGTACAGCTCTGGCCATTGTGGTCATTTGGGGAGTGAGTTAGTGGATGGAAGATTGTGTGTGTGTGTCTCTGTGTGTGTGTGTGTGTGTGCTTATGTGTCTGCCTCTGCCTCTGCATCTCTGTAACTCTGCCTTTTAAATAAATAAATATTTAAAAGACAAAAAAAGAAAACCTTGTGTTCATATACTTTGGCTTGTTTTCTGGTGGTTTGAAATGTGAATAGTAGTCTCCTTTCTGTAGCCAGGGACAGAATTTAAGATTTATTCTTTATTAAGTGTTTTTCCTACAATTTTAGTCCCAGTGTGGTTGTTTGAACAGAAACATTTGAGGCTGGCACTGGGGCATAGCAGGTAAAGCCTCTGCCTGCAACCCTAGTATCCCATGTGGGTGATATCTGGAGGTCACATTTGACAGCTGTTGATTCAGACAGATACCAGGAACTAGCAAGAATAGGGAATCTATGGTTAGTGATAAAAGAGATAGTTGGGGGTGTTGGTTACCAAAAAATAATAATAATAATAATAATAATAATAAAAGAGTATAAAACCTGTGCAGCATGCTCAGCAGTTAAACTACTTAGGGGTTTTTACCACCTCCCACCTCCACTCCCACCTCCACTCCCACCTCCAACTCCACTGAGCCCCCTTTGCAACTGGTGACCAGGCCCTGGCATCGTGGTTGTACTAAGGGTAGGCTAAATTCTGAAAATCCACCATTGAGCCACTTCTAATAGGCTAATTATTAGGTGACACCCTGAATGATGGGCTCCTTGTGCTCCATGACAAAATGGTTAATGAATAGATTTCATAAGTTTTTGGATATGTTTAATTTTTGAGATATTATAATTCCGGTGGCCTTAGTCTAAGATCTGGACTATGTAAATAGTTGGCATTTTTAATATACCCAAATGTGAACAAGAAATTCAAACAAGTACAAAAAACTTTAAAAGTCTAATTTGGTTGTGATTGTAATATGAATTTGAGAACCAGTTTGAAACTCATTTCCAGTTAAGGAACAAAAATTGCTATTTGAGGTCTAGTATTGTGGCACAGCAGGTTCAATTACCACTTGCTAGTGGGTGGCAATTCGAGTCCTGGCTGCTCCACTTCAGATCTATCTCCTCGCTAATGCACTTGGGAAAAGCAGTGGGAGATGGCCCAAAAGATTGGGCCCCTGCACACACATGGGAGATCTTGATGGAGTTCCAGGCTCCTGCCTTTGCATTGCCTAGTTCTGGCCGTTGTGGCCATTTGGGGAGAAACCAGGAAGATGAAAGATCTCTCTCTCTCTCTCTCTCTCTCTCTTCTTTCTCCATCTACCTTTCAAATAAGTCAATAAATCTTTTTTTTTTATTTGATAGGTAGAGTTATACAGTGAGAGAGACAGAGAGAAAGGTCTTCCTTCCATTGGTTCACCCCCCAAATGGCCACTATAGCCAGCACTGTGCTGTGCCGAAGCCAGGAGCCAGGTGCTTCTTCCTGGTCTCCCAGGCGGGTGCAGGGGCCCAAGCACTTGGGCCATCCTCCACTGACCTCCCAGGCCACAGCAGAGAGCTGGACTGGAAAAGGAGCAACCGAGACTAGAACCCGGAGCCCAAATGGGATGCTGGTGCCACAGGCGGAGGATTAACCAAGTGAGCCACAGTGCCGGCAAGTCAATAAATCTTTAAAAATAAAATTGAAATTCCTAGCAGCAAAACTCATTTTCTCTTGTATTGTAAAAACTCGCCGAACGAGGGCATCCCCAGTACATAATCACCTTCAGGGTAGCAGTTGATCCAAGTCTGTTAACTTTTTACTTATTAGTTCACATCCTCTATAAACTAGTTTGATTTGGTATTAGACCTAATAGATGGGGACTTTGTAACAATAGACTTGTGAACATCACTGTAGAGTGATTCCAACAGAAACATCCATCAACATATTCAAGAATAAAGCACAGCAAATAGGTTCAAGTGAAAAGTGATGCTAAAAATAGGATTGAGTCATTCTTTTCCTTCTGTGGACAAACAGAAAAATTACCTTCTTACAAGCTCTTGTGGGGAAAGCAGGGCTGGTTGGAACTAATGTGTTAACTAACATACAAATGGTTCATTTATTTATCGTTTCAGTCAGACTGATCTTTCCACATTGCCAGAAACTCTGAGGTGCAGTCCTTGGTGGTCGTGTGGAGACAAAGGTAGCTGCTTGCTGGTCTGGAAGGTCTTTGGGGACAGGCAGCCTTGCGGTTCCCTTGTGCTGCAGCCCCAGAACTTGCTCTGTGCTTGCTTTGGTTCTGCCTTCCAGGCAGCCCAGGTTGATTCAGGAAAGAGAAAAAAACTGCAGCTTAGCAATCCTCATCACAAATCATACCTCAATACATCTCACAGTCAAATTCTCCCTGTCAGTCTCCCCTTTTTCTCAGGGCTGTAGGGGGTCCACTGAAGCAGTTTCCCTAGTGGCAGCCCTGTTTATAGCCAATCTGTAGAATCCATTTATTTCTCAGCCATGTGGAGCTAGGATCCATTAGTGTCAGTACGTGTAGAAAGAGAGGCAGTGGTAGCCATAAATTAGCTGTAATCTTAGATAATCTTCCCTTAGATAACCAAGAAAGGAGCAGTGGGTAGCTATGGAATTGTCTTGTAACAACCCCATTACCTGATGACATGAGGTACATGGATTAAAGGGTGGCAGGTTAACAGCTCTAAAAGTGAATTGAAGTCAAGTTGGGTCTCATTAGGTAGTGGTAGAGTTTTTTTTTTTTTTTAAAGTTTTGCAAAGATTTTCTTTTCTGTGCTAAAACAGAAAGGCAGAGAGAAAGAGAGGCCATAGTTGCCTGTTCTAATAGGTCTCTCTCAATGTGCTATCTTCTACTATTTATGTCTTGCCTGTTGTTACTCTATGGCATTGTCTTCTCCCATTTGAAACCAAGCTATATCCTTATTTTTAAAAATATTTATTTATTTAAACTCATCTACTTAAAAATCAGAGCGAGAGAGAGAAGGGATAACTTTTGCCTGCTGGGTTACCTCCCCACAATGCTCTCAGGAACCAGGACTGGGCCAGAGGAGACTGGAATTCGATCTGTGTATCTCACGTACTTGGAGCATCAAATCTTGCCTCCCAGGAGCTTCAGCATGAATCTGGATTTCCTGCACAGTATTCAGGACTTGCACCAGCACTCCAGTCTGTGATGGGAGCATCCCCAGCTGTAGTATAACCTACGGCCTTATAATGCCTGCCCCTGTTTCACGTCTTAATCCTTCAATAGACTTTCTTCACAACTTCACCTTTTGTTTATAAATTAAATACATATTTTAAAATTCTTCATTTTTTCTTTTGTATTAATTTTCTGAATTTTTTTTCTAATATCTGCACTTCAGTGAATCTATTTATTAAAATTTCCTATTACGTGAATTTGCTTTTCTGTTTGCATGGAAGGTGTTGAAACTCCAGTTCCACAAACCTTCATTCTGTTACTGTTGTAATCAGCATTGGGAGGAGGGTAGCTCAGCAGGCGGTGGAAGAAGTCTTCGCCTGTGTTTGATGATTTCTCCCATCCAAGCACTAACCAGGCTGGACCCTGCTTAGCCTCTGAGATCAGACAAGATCGGGTGTGTGTGGTATGGCTGTAGACAATGTTTGATGATTTCTAATACATGAGTGGTGGCGATTGTACAGAACTTGTTAAGCTGTGTTTCATCATAGGAGGGCTGTTGTGCTTTGTTGGACATCTGCAGTGGTGTTGGCACAGTTAAGGAAGTGTATACACATACCTTGTAGAAACACATGACGGTGCAAACACATTGCAAGCTCTTTCTAGATCCTGTTGGCAGGGCCTGCTGCTGTGGGCACTAAAGGGTCCCTGTTCCTTGCTTCATAAGAAATCTGCTCTGGGGCAGTTACTTGGTGTATAGACACAACACCACAGCTGCAGCTGTATCCCCTTAGCTGCAGACATACCCCTAACCATTGTCATGCTCCTCCACAACTACAGGCATGCCCCCCAAAGCTACAGGCAGTTGCTCATAGCTGCAGTCATACCCTCCTCAGCTACAAGTGCACACCCTGTCTCCCCCATCTCCACCCCACCACACACATAGTTTTTCATTGTCTGAGTACCTATCTCTCACAGTTGTTGGGGCAGCTTCATCATTGTAACTTGTGAAACAGACATAGACCAGGTAGGTATCCATTTATCAGAGACAGTCCCACTTACACCTGGGATCTCTCCACAGTGAGTTGAGATGTGGACTTGTGAGAGTGGCTCAATCCCCATGAAGGCTTATGGGCAGGCCAAGGACATCCAGGCCTTTGTGACTCTAAGACTAGGCCTATGTACCCCAGGGCACTTAGAATTATGAATGCTAAGATTTTGAACTTAGAAGAATGCCTTTCAACCCAAAATGTCAGTCTGACACAGGGTCTGTCAAACTACAGCCTGAGAGCTGGCTACCCATTCTCATAAATGGTTATCACACAGACAGACACAGTTATTTACCTGTTCTCTGTGGGCACCTCCTCTTTGCAAGGGAAGTGTTGAATACTTGCCACAAAGATGTTCGGCCTGAAAAGCCAAAAACATTTACTATCCATTTGATGGCATTCTTAATAGAATAAAAACCCAACTGAAGAATGATAATCCTTCAGGAATTTTCTAATTGACCTCAAGTTATAATTTTCTCACCTTGAAATGAGACAGTCATGTTAAAACATTCCTAGAGAGTTTGTTTTGTGTTGTTGACTTCTTAGATTGCATGGATGTCACATATTTAACCTAATATTAATAATACTTCTACATACTAGATTGCTGTTGGTGACACTAACAGGAGTGTTTTGTGACTTAAATATCTTCTCATTTTGTAGACAACTTGATACATGCATTTCAGACTTTAAATATTTCTTTTTTAAAAAATTTATTTATTTGAAGGGCAGAGAGAGAGGGAGAGAGAGAGAGAGACATGGAGAGAGAGAGAATGAGAGAGAAGCAGTGTTAACTCCCACTCACTGGTTCACTCCCCAAATGCCTGCATTGATGGGGCTGGACTGGGGCCAAATCTTGGAGTGTAGAACTCCATTCATTTCTCCGACATGGGTGACAGGAGTCCAGTTAATTGAGCCATCACTTCTGCCTCCCAGGATCTCCAGAAAGTTGGAATTAGGAGCCAAAACTAGGTGGTATGTCTAGCCTAACTATTCTGATACACGGTCTGGACATCTTAACTGGTAATATCACAGCTGCTAGTCCAAACACCTGATTTGAAAAAGGGAACTTTTGATATGAATCTATATGATATTTATTTCTTTTGCTTTCAGCCACTATATTACTTCCTCTTGACTGTGGTAACAAATTACCATTAACTGGGTGCCTTGAAACAGTAGAGATGAACCCTCTTACAGTTCTAGAGCCCAGGAGTCTGCCACAGGTCTCCCTGGGCTAACATAAGGGCTACAGTATTTCCTGGGGGCTTTGGGGAAATCCATTTCCATACCTTGCCAACTTGTACAGGCTGCACATAATCAGCTGGACGTTCCCTTCTCATTCTCCTGTCTCTCTTTTCCACTTGTAGGAACGCTTGTGCTCACCCTGGACATACCCAGATAATCCCTCATGATCCTTGTCTCACCTCCTGCCCTTACTGCCCTTTATGCAATTTAATCTGCAGTCTGTGACAAGTTTTCAGAGGGAAAACCAGGACTGGTTAGCAGAAATTTACTGGCAAAACTTTTAATTTGCAAGGGAAGGCCTCTGGCTTAAACAGCAACAGCCACAAAGGGCTTTGGAGGAGGTGGTGATGTATTCTGGTTTTATGACTGCATTGAGCTGGAGATAGCAGCAGGATTTTGTCTTTGCGGTTACTTGCACCAGCCAGGGGAAAATTTTCTGCCAGGCTGGGTGGAAGTTCTCAGGACTGGGGATCATAGCACCGAGAAATACAGGCATGAATATTCTGGTGTTAAACCCCAAGAGTGCATATCTCTCTCTCTGTTTCCTTCTCATGAGACAGCCTTTGGTTGTCTTTTCTAGACCTGTATTTCTCATCCCTATAATGAGCATTATCATAGTAGTCAGGCATCTCATCCTTTTACTGAGAAGATGAGGAAACGGTTTAAAGCATGTCAAACACTTAGTGGAAGGGGTGCATGCTAATTCTATGTGTGCATCTGAATGTCATGTTTAAGTGAATTTGCTTCTGCCTCCAATTGTTAGTAGTACTGACTCAGAAAAATTAAGAAATCATTTTAAGAAAAGGTGGAAAGCCTGTTTCTCTATGGGCAGCAATTATTTCCTTTTTCTTTCACAGTGGCATGACATTCGCATGAAAATATAGTCTAGAATGGAAACACAGAAGATTGGCTTTAAATTATACAAAATTCATATCAGGCAGTGTGCAACTCAGTGTTTTCTTTAGCTCAGGAAATGTATTTTCAAATGGCTGTAATTGAGAGTAATCTCATTTGTGTACTCTCTAACCTGCTCTTTATATTAAAATTGAGGAACTTTTACATTAATTGTTATAACTACCAATTTCTCCTAATCTCACTGGAAATGGCACTATTGTCACTGTTGAAAATTACATAAACTTGTTACCTCATTTAAGCAAATAGAAAGCCTAGACCTTGAATTTGTGTTTTCTTTACTTGCTGGCTGGAAATGAGGAAAGAAGCTAATGTGGTTCTATGTGTTTGTATTTGAAAAAAGCAATAATAGCCATTGTACTCAATTTGTAGAAAGCACAGAAAATATGCTAAAGTATTTATGAAGTATAATAAAGCAATTTGTGAGTTAATATTTTTGAAAAATTTACTTATTTACTTATTTGAAGGGCAGAGTGACAAAGAAAGAGAAGGAGAGACAGATACAGAGATTCTCCACCCACAGGTTCATTCCCCAGTGGCTGCAATGTCTAGACCAAAGCTAGGATCCTGGAACTCCATCTGGATCTCTCATGTGTGTGTCAGCGGTCCAAGCACTAGAGTCATCCATGGCTTTTCCAGGTGCATTAGCAGAGAGATTGATGGGAAGCAGAGCAGCCAGGTGTTGAACTAGCAGCCTGATATAGGTTGCCGGCCTCACAGGTGACACCTTAACTTACTGTGCTGCAACACTGGGCCTTTGTGAGATAGTATTATATTTATGTTATCCATAATCAACATGAAGAAAACAGAGAATAATAGAAAATGCACTGAAAAGTCAATGTGGGTGCTTTCTTAGCTTTTTAGTAATTAACTTTATGATCTTGGGTAAATTGCATGATCTATCGAGGTTTCCACTTCCCTAGGCATGTTACTCATTGGATGAGGCATGGATAGAGTGCTCTTAAATGACTCTAAAATATTCTCCTTTGCAAATTCTTACGAGCCTGAGGCTGACAAGAACTATTGTGAATCAGTTTAGAATGTCTTTAAAGATTGAATTAAGCCAATAATTACTTTCATTCTGCATAATGCCAGCTGTTCATTGCAACATTTGGATGGGTTGGCTCATATTCTCCTTTCCATATTAGTCAGAAATGGTCCTTTATAACCTTTTTTAGTTGGAATCAATTTTTTGACATGGCTTCTATAGTCAATGAAGCTGTTAGCTTGTTCATGATTTTAAATTACATGAAGTAGTGTTTGAAGATGTAATGAGAATATGTAAACATATTGCACTATGTATAATATTAAAACTTTTTCTGCCTATTATTTTAAAATGACAAATAAAGGCAACTTTAACTAGAAGATGATGTGTCTTATAAAGCATTTGACTGGTAGTCTATTTTCTGCGGCAGTTTGGCAAAAAGGAAATTTGTTGACAATTAATTCAGTTAAATAAGCATCCTTTTTCTAAAGATACTTGAGTAAGAAATAAAATACAAAGAATGGCTTTAGCATGAACAAGCTTGAAAGAAAGTGCATGAGGCAGGTGCTTGGTATAGTGGTATTGAGTGCCTGGGTTTGAGTTCCTGCTAATGTGAGCCCTGCCAGATTATGGCTCAAATACTTGGGTCCCTGAGAGACTCAGACAGAGTTACTCACTGCAGTCTTGGCTATCGCAGGCATTTGCTGGAATAAGTCAACAATGTGAGCTTCTCTCTCCTCTTTCTCTCTCTCCCCTTTTTAAATTAAATAAATAAATATTTTAAACAACCCACAGAAATAAAAATTTTGTTTTTTTAAAGGTAATTCTTACATGCTAGAAAGAACAAGGAAACTAAGAGCTGATGAGAAATAAGGAACCAATTCTGTCTTGGCCCAGCAATTTCTTCACACAAATATTGGACTTGGGAATAGGAAGTTGGAGTCTTACCACTCACATGGGACGAGGAGATATGGCCACCAGCCTGTTGTAGGCAGAGGACTGAAGCACAGCTCTCTGCCAAAAACCTTTTTCATTGCTATAAGGGAAGAAGAAAATGGAAAAAATCCCTTCTCACCAAGACAATGGAAGCAGGAGAGCAGTTTCTTTATTAGCCATTCATGATGGAGGCTGGAATTAAATAGAAAGTTTGAAATTTAAATGCAAGCTGTATTATACAGAGAAGAATTTGAATTTATTCAAATACTATAGTTCCAGAAAGACTAAATGATAAATTAGCATGAAAAATATCTCTGGGGCACATGAATCCCCTGTGATATGGCACCAGCACATGTGAAAAGCACCATGTAGACAGAGTTGCACAACCAGGATGCGTGGGCAACCCAGGCAAGACAAAACGTGCTCACAAGGAGTTTTTTCCTTCTCTCACACACCAATTAAAATCAATAAAATAAAAAGAGACTCTAGGAAGATCTAAACAAAACAAGAGACTAAAGAAGTACATCTAACATAACTAAGAAAAGAAATATATGCAAACTGTGTTCAAAGGAAAGGAAAAAAAAAAACAAGTGTTTGAAAATGCGGCTTTTAATACATTTTAAAATTGAAATGAAAATCTCAATAGAGAAGTTAAAAAGCAAATTAGACACAGCCGAATAAAGAATTAGTGAACTAGAATATACATATGAAGAAATCACTGACCTTGCATTACAAATAGCTGAAAAGAATAAATAATAAGAGATTAAGAGATGTGGAGAAAAGACTAAAAATTTCAAATGTTTGTAGAAGTTACAAAAACTAAAAAACAGGTGAGAAAGAGTGAAGGAGAACCAATTGGAAGGATTGACAATGGGACAGCTACAATACTGAAGAAATCCTTGCATCCTCAAATTTAGTGAACAGAATCAGTACCAATGCAATATACCACCTACTGACCACATAAAATAGGAAGTAGAACCTGCATATTTGAAACTGTATCAGTTAAGATAGATGGAGTTACAGTAATCAACAACCACAAATGTCACAGGCTGAACATAGCAGATGTTTATTTCTCACTCACGTTAAGTGTCTAACTCAAACTGGAATGAGTAAATGATAAAAATAAAGAAAGTGGAAAGTTGAAAGCTAAAAGTAATTGAATAACATACACAAGAGCTGTAAGTTACAAAAACATAAAAATAACAGATGTGGGGGACCTGCCTCATGGCACAGTGGCCTGCATCCCATATGGGTGCCAGTTGGAGTCTCAGCTGCTCCACTTCTGATCCACCTTCCTGCTAATGCACCTGGGAAATCAGTGGAGGATGGCCTAAGTCCTTGGACCCTTGTGTCTATGTGGGAGACCCAAAAGAAGCTCCTGGCTTCTGGCTTTTGGTTCCTGGCTGTGGCCTGGCCCAACTCCAGTCTTCACAATCTTTTGGGGAGTGAACCAGCAGAGGGAAGATATCTGTTTGTCTCTCCTTATCTCTCTCTGTATCTCTGTCTTTCAAATAAATAAATATTTTTAAAAGAACAGATTTACAAGAAATTGTTGTTTATAGTTTTGTGAAAATAATTTTAAGCCTTATTGAATGAATATTTTTAAAATTGAACCTAGAATAACCATGAAACCAGTATCATGGTTAAGACTACAGAAATTTGAAAAAAAATCATAGAATTGATTTTAAATCATTTCTGGACTATAAGCAGGCAAACCTTTTCAAATTGAAAAGAACAAACTACATTTTGGAATGTATAAAAAAGATCAAAACCTACACAATTGATTAGCAGACACTAGCATGTCTTTAGTAATGAGCCTTAGAATAGTATCAATAAAATTATAACCAAATGTCACGTTTAGATTAGAAAAACTTTTTTTTTTTTTTTTTTTTTTGGACAGGCAGAGTTAGACAGTGAGAGAGAGAGAGATAGGGAAAAAGGTCTTCCTCCCGTTGGTTCATCCCCCAAACGGCCGCCACGGCTGGTGCACTGTGCCGGTCTCCCATGTGAGTGAAAGGCCCAATGACTTGAGCCATCCTCCACTGCCTTCCCGGGCCACAGCAGAGGGCTGGACTGGAAGAGGAGCAACCAGGACTAGAACCCAGGGTGCCAGCGTTGCAGGCGGAGGATTATCCTAGTGAGCCATGGTGCCAACCAAGAAATACTTTTTTATTTAAAAATGTGTGTGATCAAGAAAGCAAAAGAGAAAGAGTGATCCCATTTGCTAGTTCAGTCTTTAACTGCACTCAATGACTGGAACTGTTCAGAGCTGAAGTTGGGGGTCCAGGAATTCAATCCAGGTCTCCCACCTGGATGACAGGGATCCAAATACTTGAACCATCAGTTGCTGTTTTCCAGGGTTTGCATTAGCAGGAAGCTGAAGTCTGGAGCTGGAGCATGGTGTTGAACCCAGAGACTTTGATTTGAAATTCAGGTATCTTAGCAAGCATCTGTACTGCTATGCCAAATGCTTTCCCTGGGAATAAATTTTTCTTCAAAGTGTTTGTGTGTTTGTCAGTCAAGTGGTTAACAGTAAAAGAGTAGTCCCATGTGATTAAGGGGTGATAAGTTTAGAAATGTAAGCCTGTTCAATATCAACATAATGCATCACACTAGACTATACAGTTATAAACATCCACGTCGTCATCTCACAGTATGTCAAGGTGACACTTGGTAAACTGAAAGCACATTCAAGATGAAAACAACAATGACATGATTCTTAGTATTCTTATAGTAGAAATGTCTTTTCTTCCCTATCCATTTATTCACTCAGGCAGTTATTAACTTAATAAATATTTATTATTTCTAATTTCTACCGGTTAGTTGCTTAATAAAAGGCAGCTAACAAATATTACTGTAAATATGAAACACAGACTTAGAACAGGTGAATGATGTGCAATAATGTGACCAGTTCCTTTCCCCTCCCTCTGTGACAAATACTGTTAAACTCTCATACTCTTTCCCACTGGACATGGATATCATCACAGAAGTCTTGACATGATTCCCTTGGAAACCAGGAGTTATCCCATTTGATTGGACCTGGTGCATTAAAGGAGACCTCTTTGTAGCTCCTCATGAAGATAAGCTCACCTGGCAACCAAGGATGGCTGTGATACCATTAGTTTACCTTATGGTTTAATTCCATTGTAATGTACCCTGTCAGTATAACGATTAGGAGACAGAATTCCCACCATTTTAGAATTTTATCTAAAATGAAGAATTTTGTCTACATGAAGAAGTAGACATTAATCATGAGGTCTGTGTCAAAGTTCAAGTGGATGGGTAAGAAGGTCCTTATTCTGGGTAACATTTCCTGTGAAGAATAAGCTTAGTTCATCTGCAATTATGAGAAAGTCTGAAATAGTAATGGATTTTATAGAATGGAAGAGGTTCATACAGCACAAAACTAAAATAGTTTTTCAGTTTTGAAAACAGTAATCAAATATATAAATCAAACATTATTAGTTAAGATTAAATAGGACAATAATCACCTCTTTAGCAAGTACACAACTCCCTCTACTATCTATTTAATCTGTATTATCTATCATCTATCTCATCTATCTGTATTTCCTATATAATTTTCCTATTTATTTCTCTGCATATCATCTGTTATCAGTTATTTATCAATCCTCTATCTAGCCTCCTAAAGCTACTGTCATGGTATATGGAGCATTATGTCAGGAGAAATTTCTCAACATTTCTGTCAAAAGCCTTGAATTCCACCAATTCAAAGGTGTTCTTTTGCATGTTACTTGTTTTATTAATACTACAGTACACTTTTATAAACTAGTTTATGTTTTTTTCCATTTTATAAAAAAGATTTGTTCATTTATTTAAAAGTCAGGGTTATAGAGATGGAGGGAGGGAGAGAAGGGAGAGAGAGAGAGAGAGAGAGAGAGAGAGAGAATCTTTCTTCCACTGGTTCTTTCCCAAATGGCATCGGCAGCCAAAGGTGGGCCAGACTGAAACTAGTAGCCAGGAGCTTCATCCAGGTCTCCCAAATGGGTGACAGGGAGCCAAGCACTTGGGCCATTCTCTTTTGTTTTTCACAGCCATTTGCTGGGAGCTATATCAGAAAAGGAGCAGCAAGAACACGAGCTGGTGTCCATATAAGATGCCAGAGTCGCTGGCAGTGACTTTACTCCATAGTGCCGGTGTCTTAAGTTTTGAGTATCTGTTAATGTTCCTGACACACCCTTGAAGCCAGGACTGTCTGTTAGTCCTACTTTTAATCTCAGACAATTAGCCAGAAAACTCTAGGAGTCAGTAAGAACCTGTGGACTGAATGAAAGGTGATCTTCTATTTCACAATCAGAAATCAAAAAAAAAAAAAGGTTTATTGCATACATTATTTGATGTGGGATACTAATCCCACAATGCAAAGTACATAATTGTATGTGGTTTATAGATACAACATTTAATAACCTCGTCCCTAACAGCAGAAAAGTGCTCTTTTATTTTTCAGTTCGTGGGCATGTGTGTTTCTGGTTATGACATGTGGGAATGTCTGTGTGGCCTTCACATCTTTAACACCTAATTCTTGTTAATCAACCTCTTAACAAAAAAGAGAATACTTCTCAGGCACAGAGGAGTCAGAGTGTTACTGTACATAGGTAGAATTTAACAAAATTTTTTTCTTAGATTGTCTTTATTCCAACTGTGAAAAGTATGCCAAAAGCAAGTTTGTCATTCATGTCTACCACCAGGGTTAAACAAAGAAGGGTTGAGGGTGGGCATTTGGTACAACACTTAATTGCTGCTTGGGTTGCCTGCATCCCATATTAGAGTGTCTGGGTTCGAGTCTCTGCTTGGCTTCCAATCCAGTTTCCTGCTGATTTGTACCCTGGCAGGTGGCAAGTGATGGCTCAAGACTTGAACCTCTGCCACTCATATGAGAAACCCAGAGGCCAGCCCAGCCTCACTTGTTATTGGCATTTGAGGAGTGATCCAGTGGATGGAATCAATTTCTTTCTCTTTTCTTCCTCTTCCTCTTGCTCTTTCTCTCTTTCTTGCAAATAAATAAATAAATAGTATGTAACTGTTTATAATTACCATGCTTTGAATGTCCCAATGCTGTTTTCACAAAAGGAATCCTCTGGGTGTATGCTCAGCCAAGCAGCAGTCAGTGTTCAATCTGGTGGGTCTGAGTCTGCCTTTTTCCATAGCGGGGTCTGGTCAAATCTCCATTGTAGTCAGTCTGGTTCTCTGTCTTAGACTCCAACACTCTTTCATGTTGTCATTCTTCAGTTTCTTCTACCCCCACTGTTCATTTTCTAACCCTTCTCTCTACTCTTTTCCTCTAACTGGTTACAATATACAGCTTGATTTTTTTTTACTAGACTTGATTATGGAGTTCTATATTCTGCACACGGCTTTTGAAAATATGACGATGGTTACAGTTTTTAGTTCTGCATTGAATGCCATTAAAGTAGCATAGATTATTTTCCTCCTGTAAAGCAGTAAGAAAGAAAACTTCTTCCTTCAAAAGTGCAAGGTGGGTGGAATTGTATTTATGTTCAACAATAAGAACATCATTTAATTCATTTCACTCCATTCATTTATTTACTTTTCTGTGCTATTTCCAATACCAAACTAATATTTAGTTAACATAGAACCTTATGTATAGCTCTGTACAATGCATTAATTTTTAATTGTGGAAAATTGTTAAAGAAAAATGTATAGCATCCTTAAAACATTTGAGTAAAAACTTAGAATTCTAAAGCAAAATTCCAGTGACAAAGATTCTGAAGAATTTTTCTTTCCAATGAAGAGAGTTTTTTCTTTCTGGTGTTTTCCAACTGCAAATTAAGCATAAAGTTATTCTGCACTATATTAGTGGGGTGGGATGTTCTCATTGTTTTAATTCCTGTGATATAAAACGTCATTTACTTCTCTCAAATTGAAGCAGTCATCCTGAGGCAGAAGAAATTTCACTTTGTGTCTGAGTACACAAGGGCATTTTGCTTTTCTGAAGGACACATTTCAAATATATTTTCTCTCTAAAAGCCACTAAATGATCATATTTGTTCAGAAAATTCAGACGTGTTCCAGAATTCTTTCCCACAAGGACACTTTATCACAAGGCACCATCCCTCCATGTTTATGACAGAGGCTTTTATTTGTTTCATTAAAATCATACATTGCTGTGTTATCTGTCTTTCACTTTCAGAACCAGGCAAGTTCGTGGAGCTCTGAAAACATTCCATAAGGAACTTCTGCCCTTGTGTTTCTATGAGCCATGCAGCTGACTGCAAGCTCTTATTATTATCCATCCTTCTAAAGCCGCCTTTAAGTCAAACTGTCATTATGAAATTAGATATGGACTGACATTGAGGTCTTTGTGGCATGAAATAGCTCATTTCAAGGTCTGCAAATCTTTTCTTTGTACATCAAAATAGCAACAGAAACATCACCTTTTAATGTAGCCAGACTCTGTTCAGTCTTATTATTCCAAGTGTAATGGAAAATGTTAGAAACTAAATTTAAACACAGTAAATGTGACATTATCAAAGCCAGAGGACTCTTGATGCTGACAGTGTTCATACTTGGCTTTGGAAGGCCCTCTCTAAGGGTTCCCATTCAGGTCAGTCAAGGCCAAAGGTACTGGGGACACTTACATCTGATCCTACTTGCAGCAGAGAGGGAGTTGGTACACATTGCCAGTTTTAACACCAGGAAAGTGGACTGGGGATTCAGCTCAGGGTACAAGGCTCTTTATTATCAATACCTTGCCAGCTTACATGAGATTACAGTTTTTTCAATTTTTTATTTATTTATTTTAGAGGTAGACTGATAGGCAGAAATAGGCAGGAAAGATAAGTAGGGAGGTAGGTAGAAAGACTGATAATGATGGAAAGATAGACAATGATGGATATATAATGATAGCTAGACAATGATAAATACACAGATGATAAATCAGTAGACAGATAGGGAGCACTTCTCTCTGCTGATCTCTCTCCAAATGCTGGCAGTGGGGAGAACTAGGCCAGACTGAAGCCAAGATTTGTGAATTCAATCCAGGTCTCCCATGTGGATGGCAGGTACCCAGTTATTTGCATCATTACTGCTGTGTTCATGGTCTGCATCAGCAGGTAGCTAGAATCAGGGCAAAGGGGGTGTATCAAATCCAGGTACGCTGATAGGAGATTTGGCTATCTTAATCACCAGGCCAAACGCCCACCTCTGGATTACTGCCTTTAAGTATAGGACACAAGCTGTTGAATATTATATTTGGTAAAGAGGCTGGAACCGATTTATTCTGACAAACCTAGGCTATACACTTCAAAATCATTTATTTATTTATGCAAAAGGAAAAGATTCCATGTATCTCACATCTACAGTTTTAAGAACACAATGATACTTTCTACCCTCTCTCCCTCCTTCCTCCTTCCTGTCTTATTTTTCTTTCAATTTTTGTGATGACATAATTCCAGTGCTTTATATGACAAGCTTAATACTCCACCAAATAAAGAGTTTAACAAGTAGCAAATACACTAACCACTGTTCCTCAGGAGTATAAACTATGGCTATAAACAATGATCATATAACAAAATGTCAATTTCATTGACATATATTACTTTTTTGTGCTCTATATATTAGTTACCACATATCAGAGAAACACATTTGATATTTGTCTTTTGAGGACTGGTTTATTTCATTCAGCATAATGGTCTCCAGTTACATTCATTCTGTTGTAAAAAAAAAAAAGGATTTCATTTTTTATGGCTGAGTAATATTCTATCATATATGTATATCACATTTTCTTTAGATAGTCATCAGCTGATGGACATATTGGTTGATTCTATATCTTAGCTACTGTGAATTGAGATGCTGTAAACATAGAGGTATAGATAACTTTCATATCATGCTTTCATTTTCTTTGGTTAAATTCCCAGGAATGTAATGGCTGGATCTATTGTGAATCTATTTTCAGATTTCTGAGGAGTCTCCAAACTGTGTTCCATAACATTTGTATGACTTTACATTCCCACCAACAGTATATTAGCGTACATTTTTCTCCATATTCTTGCGAGCAGTAATTTTTTGATTTTGGATAATAGCCATTCTAACTGGGGAGAGGTGAAACTTCATGGTTGTTTTTATTTGCATTTTCCTGATGGCTAGTGACCCTGAGAATCTGTTGGCCATTTGCATTTCATCCTTTAAAAATGCCTGTTCATATCCTTACACATTACTTAACTGAATAGTTTGGTTGTTTTTTTGGTTGGTTGGTTGGTTGTTGAGTTTCTTAAGCTCCTTATATATTCTGGACATTGATTCTTTGTCAGTTGCATAGTTTGCAAATATTTGGTCCCATTCTGCTGGTTGCCTCTTTACTTCCTTGAGTGTTTCTGTTATAGTGCAGAAGCTTCTTAGCTTGATATAATCCCATTTGCCTATTTTCACCATTTTTGCTTGCGCTTCTGGGGTCTTATCCAAAAAATCTTTGCCTAGGCCAATGTCATGCAGTATTTGTTCTGTGTTTTCTTCTAGTGAATTGATGATTTCAGTACTTAGTTTTAGATCATTGATTCCTTGTAACTTGATTTTTGTATGGGGTGTAAAGTGGGTGTCTTGTTTCATACATCTGCATGGAGAAATCCAATTTTGCCAACGCCATTTGTTGAGAGGACTGTCCTTTCTCCAGGGAGTTATGTTGGCTTGTTTGTCAAAGATTAGTTGTTTGTAGATATGTGCAATAATTTCTGGGATGTGTGATATTGTGATTCCTCTGGTTTTGTGTCTTTTCTTTAAATTGCTTTAGCTATTTTGGTTCCCTTGCATTTCCCAATGAATTTTATCATCATTTTCTCTAGATTTGAGAAGAATATTTTTGTTATTTTGATTAGGATCATATTGAACCTGTAATTACTTTGGGTAGTATGGACATTTTGATAGTATTAATTCTTTGAATCCATGAACATGGAGGATATTTCAATTTTTGGTTTCTTCTTATATTTCTGTTTTAAATGGTTTGTAATTTTCGTTGTAGATGTCTTTCACATCCTTGATTAAATTTACCCAAGATATTTAGAATTTTTGTAGTTACTGTGAATGGGACTGATCTTGGCATTCTTTCTTTGCCATGGCATTATTTGTATATACAAATGCTATTGATTTTTGTGTGTTGATTTTATATCCTGAAACTGTACCAAGCTCTCTTATGAGTTCCAGTAGTCTCAGTGGAGTCTTTGATTCCCCAACTTATAGAATCATATTATCTGGAAACAGAGATAACTTGAATTTCTCCTTTCCAGTTGTATTTCTTTGCTGTCTTTTTGTTGCCTAATGTCTCTGGCTAAAACTTCCAGGACCATATTCAATAGTTATGGTGAGAATGGGCATCCTCTTCTGGTTTTGGATTATAGGGGAAGTGCTTCTAGTGTTTCCTCCATTGAATATGATGCTAGCTGTGTGTGTGTCATAAATTCCCTTGATTGTACAGAATTAAGTTCCTTCTATACCCAATTTGTTAAGGCTTTGTTGAGACAATTTTATGACTTAGAATGTGATCTGTCCTAGAGAATACTGAATCACTGATGAAAAGAATGTATATTGAATGTGATTCTGCAGCTGTGGGATGAAATGTTCTGTAGATGTGAATCAGAATCATTTTGCCAGTAGTGTATATTATCTCTGTTGTCTCCTTGTTGATTTTCAGTCTAAATGATCTGTCCATTGATGAAAGTAAGATGCTGAATTCACCCATTGATACTTCATTGGAGACTCTGTCTCCGTTTAGGTCCATTGACATTTGTTTTAAATAGCTAGATGCCCTAACATTGAGTACACATACATTTACTATAATTACATGTAACTGTTGAACTGATCCCTTAATTGTTACATAATGCCTTATTTATCTCTTTTAACAGCTTTTGTCTTTCAGTCTATTTTGTGTGACATTAGGATGGCTATTTCTGCTTGTTTTTGATTTCCATTTGCAAAGAATATCTTTATCCAGCCTTTGTCTTTCAGTCTGTGTGCATCTTTCTTGGTGATGTGTGTTTCTTATGGGCAGCATATTTATGAGTCTTGTTTTTTAATCCATTCAGCCAGTTGGTGTCTTTGAATTACAGAGTTTTTCCATGTTCATTCAAGTTATTATTGATAAATAATGACTGGTTATGACATTTTTTGATAAATATTACTATTGTTTGTTTTGGATATTATTTGTATTTTACTTTCTTTCATCATGCTGATTATCGTTCTCTGTTTCTCTGTGTAGCATATCCTTAAGTATCATTTGTAAGACTAGCCTGGTGGTGACAAATTCCTTCAAATTCTCTTTGCTTTAGGAAGTCTTTATTTTCCCTTCATTTATAAATGAGAACTTCAAAAGGTACTGTATTCTGGGTTGACCAGTTTTCTTTTTTTCTTTTAGGACTTGGACTATGTTTCTTCATTCTCTCCTAGCTTTAGGGTTTCTGATGAGAAATATTTTGTCAGTCTATTTGGAGTTCCTTTACAGGTAACCTGGCATTTCTCTTTTAGAGATTTTACGACCTTTTCTTTATATTTTATTACTTAAAGTTTGACTATAGTGCATTGTGGTCCAGATCTTTTCTGGTGTTCATTAAGGGTTATATGCACTTTTTAAAACAATTTATTTATTTTTTTTGAAAGGTGGAGTTAGAGAGAGAGAGAGAGAGAGAGAGAAAGAGAGTCTTCATCTCACTCTGCAAATGGCCACAACAGCCAGAATTGGGTCAGACTGAAGCCAGGAGCCACAAGCTCCATCTGGGTCTCTCACTTGGTTGGAGGGGCCCAAGCACTTGAGCCATCTTCTGCTAGTTTCCAAGGAACATTAGCAGGGAGATGGATCAGAAGTGGAACAGCTAGGAATTGAACTGGCACCCACATGGGATGCCAGCACCTCAGGCGCTGGGTTGATCTGCTACACCAGAGTGCTGACCCATATATGTGCTTTCTGTGCTTGAATGTCCATATCTTTCTCCAAATTAGGGAAATTTTCTCTGATTATTTCATCGAATAAGTCTTGTAAGCCACTCTGCTTTTCCATACTTTCAGGAACTGCTAAGACAAGTATATTTGGTCATTTGATGGTATTCCATGGATCTTGAACACTGTTTCCATGTTTTCTCCCTTTTGTTCTGAGATATTTTCAAAAGTGTGTCTTCTAGCTCAAATAATCTTTCTTTTTGCCTCATCAAATCTGTTGTTAATGCTTTTCAATGTATTTCATATTTGATATATTGAATTCTTCATTTCTTATTTTTTGATTTAGTTTTTCTTTAATGTCTTTATCTCCCAGCAGAATTTCTTGCCCAAGTCATGTACAGATTTTTTGTTATGTAGTTTCTTCTCTATGTTTTCAAGTAAACTTATGATCATTCTTTCAAATTCTATTTCAGGCATCTCATCAATCTCCTCATCTTCACATCTAATATTGAAGTACTGTGTTCCTTTCTGGGAGTCATAGTATTTTCCTTGTTCACGTTTCTTGTATTTCTATGTTTGTTTTTATGCATCTGGGTAAACACTTGTTGATGTCGCCACTGAAGGATTTGTTCCTTGAAATGTGTTTCTATTGCTTAATAGAATGTCTGCTCCTTCAGCTGACATCTAGAAGTGAGTTCTGGGTAGGGACAGGGAGCTCTGAACAGAGCTCAAGGGTGGGGCAAGAGCTAGAGTGACATTCAAGTTGAGTACGGTAGATATCTTCTATCATAAGCAGTGAGGAGGGTATGATCACACTGGCTGGTATGGTTACAACTTCAGTCTCTCTCTACCAAGGTAAACAAACTGCCTGAGGTGAGCCCACAGTGTTCACCCCACTCATCTAGGTACACAAAGCACACAAGTGTTCTTTGCACTCTGTAGTGTGTCACATGCTACTACTAATTAACTACAGTTGAGAAGCTTCCAGTGTTTTTTGGAGCTCATATGGTAAGCCTAGGAAAAGCAATGTGGAATGCTAGGGATAGGAATGGTAAATGTTTAGCTGAATTAACAAAGGAGAATTAGGTTAATATCAGAGAACAGAAATTCACAAAACCAAGATTATGCTCTCTGGCAAAGTTTAATATTCTCTCTCTCTCTTTTTTAAAGATTTATTTATTATTTGAAAAGCAGAGTTACAGAGAGAGAGGGAGAAACAGAGAGAGAGAGAGAGAGAGAGAGAGAGAGAGAGAGAGAGAGAGAATCTTCCATCTGTTGGTTCACTCCCCAAATGGCCTCAATGACTGGAGCTGGGACAGTCTGAAACCAGGAGCCAAAAGCTTCTTCTGGGTCTCCTACAGGGGTACAGGTGTACAGGGGCCCAAAGGCCTTAAGCCATCTCTGCTGCTTTCTCAGACACATTAGCAGGGAGCTGGATTAGAAATGGAGCAGCCAGGACTTGAACCAGTACCCATGTACTGGCATCAGAAGCAATGGCTTTACCAGCTACTCTACAAAGCAGGCACCCAGTGTTCTACTTTCTAAACCTCAAACTGCCACATCTTTTCTTGACACTTATAATTATGACATGAATTTGAATTTATTTAACTTTCCAATTTTCATTACCTATTATTTATCATATTCTGTAATAATTCCATTTTAAGCATTCAGAGTGCAACTTATCTTTACTATTCATTCTCCAAAAATTAATTCAATGAGTGTATGGGAAAGTTATGTAACATCTGCTCAGTTTTATTGTGAATCTAAAATTGCTGCAAAAATAAGTATTTTAAAAATATCAATGTAAGGATACCAAAGGGGCCAGTGTTTTGGTACAGCAGGCAAAGCTGCCCCCTCAATGCAGGCATCCCACATGAGCATTGGTTCAAGTTCTGGCTGCTCCCTTTCTGTTCCAACTCTCTGTTATGTGCCTGAGAAAGTAGTAGAAGATGATCCAAGTACTTGGACCCTGCCACCCACTAGGGAGACCTGGATGGAGTTCTGGGCTCTGGTACCAGCCTGGTCTAGCCCTGGCCACTGCATCCATTTGGGGAATGAAGTAGAGGAAGGAAGACCTCTCTTCTTTCTCTCTCTCCCTCCCTCTCTCTCTCTTTTTTTTCCTTTCAAATAAATACATGTTTTTTAAAAAAACTGGTATCTTTGAAACCACATTAACAACTATATTATATTAAAAACAAGCTTGTGAGAGAAAAGGATAATGGCAACTTTATGTAGGAAAAATTGTTTTAAAAATTAGCATTGTATACAGTATAAAATCATGGAAGTTAATAATTGGTTTAGTTTGCTAAGGCAAACACAGCACTACACAAAGGATGGCTGAAGCAATAAAAATTCATTCTCTCACAGTTACAGTGGATGGAGACCTAAGACCAAGGTCAATGGGATCATGCTCCCTCTGAAGCCCTTTGCATCTTCCTAGCTTTGGCTTCCCACAATCTTTGCTGTTCTTTTGCATACAGTACAACACTTCAGTCTCTTCACCCTATAGCCTTCTTTCTGTATGTCTGTGCCCAAAGTGCCCTCTTCTTATGAGAGTCTTTCATGGAAAAATAGGATTCAAAGATAAGTTTATTGTAGTGCAAAAGTTTTTAAAATCCAAGCATAATTTCATCACAATACAAACTTGTCATGAACTTTCTGATGATTCCTCATATGCGTGGACTTCAAAATTTTTATACACAAAAACAAATTTATCTTTTAATTCCATTGCCATGAACTTTTTGAAGTCCCTTTGCATAAAAACATCATGTTGGATTAGGGCTCATTTCAATGACTAGTTTTTCAACCTGATGTTAGGTCTGCAAAGATGCCACTTCCAAAGAATAAAACCACATTAACAGGCTGTGAGGTTTAGGATTTCAGTATAACTATTTTCTTGTGAACACAATTTAACTTACAATAATTAAAATTTATAACTTATGTGATATAATATTTTTTGCTTATTGTGTTGGATATACAGGGCATGACAAAGAGCAAGAGAGAAAAACAAAATTCTTTGGCAATCGAATCTGGATAGCAAATGGGAAGGAAGCTTTCCAAATAAAGTTGACACTTGTTCTGAAAATCGAACGTAGTTCTCCATTTGGAAATACAATCCGAATAGTCTCATAGGCCCTGGAGTCCTTGAACATTATCTGACTTACCTTTTCAGATCAGTGGCAGTTTGATATTAAAATAAATGACAATGTAAGGGGAGGAACTCTACAAGATAATATCTCATACACATTTAAATAAAACTAATCAAAGCATTTAAATATCCAAGTTGAACTGCATTTTATAATATGGCCAAAACAGGTTTATTCTGGCAAAAGCATTAGTCCAGAATTGTTTTCAGATGTGGTTTTTGCTTGTTTGAAAGGCAATTTCAAAGAGAAGATGGGCAGGAGGAGGGGGGAGGAGGAGGAAGAGAAAGAGGAGGAGAGAGAGAGAGAGAGAGAGAGATCTTATATTTGTTGGTTTACTCCCTGTATGGCCTCAGCAGCTGGGCTTGGGCCAGGCTGAAGCTAGGGGCCCAGAGCTTCTTCCAGGTTTTGTATGTGGGTGCAGGGGCCCAAGCACTTGGACCATCTTCCACTGCATTCCCAGGCCACAGCAGAGAGCCGGATTGGAAGAGGAGTAGCTGAATCTCCGATCAGTGCCCCTGTGGGATTCTGACATTGCAAGTGGAGGCTTTAACATACTATGTCACAATGCTGGCCCCAAGTCTAGAATTTTATAAGTATTTATATAGCCCTCGTTAGCACCGTGGTGAGTCTCCTTGCCTGTCATGTGAAAGTATCGATATAATTTATGTCAAGTGCATATTAAAAAGAAGAGAATTCACACAAGAAATAGATGTATAAGAACATCATGTGATATCCCATAAATATGCAAAATTTTTATGCCTGATTCTTTAAAATAAAAAGGGAAGGATTATATTTCAACCATTGCAGAAAAAAATTCCATGTAAGATGCAATATGTCTTTTTGAATTTAAATACATTTTCTAGTATTTTAGGAAATGATATTATAGGAAAAAATGAGTATCCTAACAATGAAGTTCATATAAAATCTATTGAAAGCATTAGTTAAATGTTAAAAGTATTCAATTTAAAAGAATGAATATGACAAGGATGGTAGCTGTCTTTACTTGTATTCAAAACTGTATTAAAAATAACAACTAAGACTGTAAGGCTACCAGAAAACACACCAAACACTGGAGTTAGAGGAAAGGTTTATTGTCGGGTGGGGGAAGCTTGTTTGGCTGTTGGGAGAGGGTGAGAGAATAAGAGAGAGTAGGAGAGCGTAAGAGAGAGAGAGCACATGTTCAGGAACAGGTCCAGTTAAACCTTTGCCTGGGGCTGGCAGGGAAGTAGGAACAGGAATCCCATTAAGGTGGGGTGGAGATTGGGCCTTGGGGCTTAGGACCTAAGCCTACTATGCAAAGTAGCACCATGGGCCAGGGCATAAGAAGGCATCCACGGCACCTTAGATAAGATAGCACCATTTTACTAACAGACAATAAAAGGAGAAAGTGATAACTAGAAAGGATGAAATTAAGCTATCATAATAATTTTCTAATATTATTGATGATAAATTTGAATGACATAAAGAAAAATTACTTACAATATCAAATAGGATAGAAAATAAGTCTAATAAAAGTTACACAGTATATCATGGAGAATATTATAAAATTGTACAGTTGTTAGAGAATATCTACAGAAATAGAAATAACCATCAATTCAGGAGTGAAAAGATTCAATAATACAGATATTTTGGTACTTCCTCCAATGATATATTCACTGTAATTCCAATTAAGATTTTAATAGTACTTATTTATGGCATGAACAGCTGATTTTAAAGTTTACTTGATTGAGCAGATGGCCAAGAGGCAGCCCTAGGGTGATTTGAATCCCACTTAGTAATACTTATTATAAAGCTTTTAGTACTGAAAATAGTGTAATATAAGTTGAGTAAACAAGTAGGACAGAATACAGGAGAGTAAAACAGAATTCCAAAGAGTCACAAAAAGCTCATATATGAAGATATATTTGAAAGAGTTTTGATTCAGCATTGAAAAATGGAACATAATCTGTATGTGTACAGTCACAATTGGTTGTCCATGTATAAGAATGAGAATGTATATGGAAATCAAATTGTATATGGAAATCAATTCCAGACAGATGAGGCAGGCAGGCCTTAAATTTGAGAAGTTGAATTTGAAAAATTTACAGTAAACAAAAAAGAATATTTCTATGGTATTGGGGAAAGAAAGGAATTTGAAGTAAGTAAAGAAAAAGGCCTAAGTATAAAAATTGACACAATGACCTGAAAATATGTTCATCCATATTCAACACAAGGAGAGTAAGTTGAATTAATGCATATGGACATAGATAACAAAGTATTAACATTCAAATCATATAGAGAAATACAAATGTAATTCAATTAAAAATGAGTAAAAGATATAAATAGACATTTCACTGGGGGAAAACCAATTCCAGTTATATAGAAGACACTCAACTGCATAATTAATCAAGAGAACACAGAATCTTAGTGGAACACCATTTCACTGTCATCAGATTTACAAATACTTTTGAAAAGACATGTTTTTAGGTTAACCCTAGGAAAATAATCACTTTTATTCTGAATCTTTCTTTTCTTAAAAACTTTTATATAAATTTCAAAAGTACAACTTTTGAATTATAGTGGTTTTTCTGCCCCATAACCACCCTCCCACTCTCAAACCATCCCATCTCCTACTCCCTCTCCCATCCCATTCTTCATTAAGATTCATTTTCAATTATCTCTATATACAGAAGATCAACTTAGTATATACTAAGTAAAGATTTCAACAGTTTGCACCCACACAGACACACAAAGCATAAAGTACTGTTTGAATACTAGTTTTGCTGTTAATTCGCATAGTACAACACATTGATCATAAAAATAGGATTAAGTGTCAAAGGGATCACATAAACAAGACCAGGGTCTGCTAATAATACTGATAGAATTAAAAAGGAGAGAATGGGAGACCAGGATAAGTACCTGGCTCCTGCCATCGGATCAGCGTGATGCGCCGGCTGCAGCGCGCTGGCCGCAGCGGCCATTGGAGGGTGAACCAGCGGCAAAGGAAGACCTTTCTCTCTGTCTCTCTCTCTCTCACTGTCCACTCTGCCTGTCAAAAAATAAAAAATAAAATAAAATAAAATAAAATAAAAATAAAAAAAAGGAGAGAATGATCCAACATGGGAAGCAGGAAACACAGCAGATTCTGAATCTTTCAACACAGCCTTCTAAACTGATACAATCATAAAAGAGGACACATAAACTAGCACATGGCCTATATTTTGGAATTAGGAAGAGACAGAATGCCCCAAGTTTCAACTCACTCTATGAAAACAATCACTAAGTCCCACTCAAAGTGTGTGGGTATAGGGGAAAAGCAAGACAGGTGCACTGAAAATTTTCCCAGGACCAAAACAAAGGGAGAAAGGCATAAATGAAATCCAGGAATGAGAATTATCCTGCTGAATCAACACCTACAATAGTAAGAACTAAGTGGTCACATATGATTCTGAGAGCCAGGAGTTCACAGCTCCAAGTGGCAGATCTGAAGGTGACCAGAGATAGCAATGTCTAGAGTGGGGGAGCGCAAGGAGGTGAGTGGAGATGGGGTAGGGCTCTTCAGATTTGATAGTGAAATGAAGGTGGAATGAAATGAGTCTTGGGTCCTACATGGGAGACCTGGATGGCATTCTTGGCCCCTGGCTTTGGCCTAGTCCAGCCCCAGGTGTTGTGGGCTTTTGGGGATTGAAGTAGTGAATGAAAAAAATCTCTGGCTTTGTCTGTATCTTTCTCTGTTGCTCTGCTTTTAAAACAGAAATAAATTAATAATTAAACATTAAGAACACATTTCAAAGAAAACAACTCCCAGAACAACCACCACCAAAATCCAAACAAAAATAAGATTGAGGTAGAGGAAAACTGCAATACAACATCTAATTTGGAATTAAGCAAGTGCTAAATTCATACAAGCACTTGGAGACAGAATAGGTTGCATATCATCAAAAGTTTAGAAAAGAGGGGCCAGCACTGTGGCGTAGCAGGTAAAGCCGCCACCTGTGACACTGGTGTCCAATATGGACACTGGTTCCTATCCTGGCTGCGCTGCTTCAGATCCAGCTCCCTGCTAATGGCCAGGGAAAAGCACTGAAAGATGGCCCAAGTATTTGGCCCCTGTCACCCATGTAGGAGTCCCAGGTGAAGCTTCTGTCTACCCCAGGCACAGCCATGGTTGTTACCTGGGGAGTAAATCAACAGATGGAAAATCTCCATCTCTCTCCTTCTTGCTATAGCTCTGAATTTCAATAAATAAATAAATCTTTAAAATATTTAGAAAAGAGGGCCTGGTGCTGTGGCTTATTGGGTAAAGCTACCGCTTGCATTGCCGGCATCCCATATGGGCACGAGTTCAAGTCCCAACTGCTCCACTTCCGATCCAGCTCTCTGCTATGGCCTGGGAAAGCAACAGAAGATGGCCCAAGTCCTTGGGCCCCTGCACCCACGTGGGAGACTTGAAAGAAGCTCCTGGCTCCTGGCTTTGGATCAGTGCAGCTCCAGCTGTTGCAGCCAGTTGGGGAGTGAACCAGCGGATGGAAGACCTCTGCGTGTGTGTGTGTGTGTGTGTGTAACTCTGACTTTCAAATAAGTAAATAAATCTTTAAAAAAATAGAAAAGAAATATAGGAGGAAAAGGAAATAATTAAAGAATGGATTTAGTCAAAGAAGACAACCAAGAAGGAGGTAGAAATAGAGAAGTTGTTGATGACGTGTTTGGTCTGTATGTTTGCTTTCTACAAGCTTCTGGCAGAATGAATTGGATGCATTTATTTATTTATTTATTTATTATTTTTTTGACAGGTAGAGTGGACCATGAGAGAGAGAGAGACAGAGAGAAAGGTCTTCCTTTGTGGTTGGTTCACCCTCCAATGGCCGCCGCGGCTGGCGCGCTGCAGCCAGCGCACCGTGCTGATCCGATGGCAGGAGCCAGGTGCTTCTGGTCTCTCATGCGGGTGCAGGGCCCAAGCACTTTGGGCCATCCTCCACTGCACTCCTTGGCCACAGCAGAGAGCTGGCCTGGAAGAGTGGCAACCGGGACAGAATCCGGCGCCCCGACTGGGACTAGAACCCGGTGTGCTGGTGCTGCAAGGCAGAGGATTAGCCTAGTGAGCTGTGCCGCCGGCGGATGCATTTTTATATATTAATATAGTCATACATGCACTCTACTACATATAAATAGAATTATATTGCACATACTTAGTGGGACAATTACAAAGAATAACACCATATGTATTGCATGACTTCTGGTATTAGAAGCTCTGTTTCTGGTCACCTATGTGATCCCTGAATCCTTCCTTCCTCTCAATGCTTCTACCTGTGAAATGGGAATAAATCTATTTTTTCCTTTTAGTTTGAATGCAGTAAAATAATGCTTAGTAGTTATTATTTGAGAGATATCTTGTGTCACGTCCAGTCTCCAGTATGAATTGCCTGCTTGTTTCTGTTCCAGGTTGTACAGCACTCCAGGTGACATTGACTTGTGGCCCGCCCTTATGGTTGAAGATCTGATCCCTGGGACGAGAGTGGGACCAACACTCATGTGTCTGTTGGTCATCCAGTTTCAACGGCTAAGAGATGGAGATAGGTGAAGGATTATCTGTTTTACTTATCAAAGATAACAAAAAAAAAAAAAAACACCTGCCCCAAAACACATGTGAATAAGTGATTTGTGTGACTCTGTATATTTCTATGTTTTAAAACATTCTAAATATAAGAAGTTACAAATAGAATTTGGTCATAGAACATTTATGCCCAATGATAATATCAGATGAAATTTATTTTTGTAAATCTTTGTAAGAAGAAAAGAAATTGAAAGTCTTGGAAAGTAGAAGAAGTCAGTAATTAAGGGAGTACATGCCAGACTCACTACCTTTGTTCTAAGGTGAGCATCTCTGCTTAGGAAGCATTGACTCTCTGAGCCAGGTTCCTTGTGTGTAATGTGTGTGAGACAATGGAACCTATTTTGTAGGATTCGTGCAGCCCTAAACGATGTTGAGCACCAATACTACAATCTTCAGCACCCTGAGACTCCCTCCTCTATTGTTATACAGGACGACCTGGGCTGATGAGACCTCCTTGTAAAATTTTAATGAGGAATTTGACTAGAGGAAAGAGAACTGGGAACACAACCCTAAAATTTGTTGCTTATCAACAACGTGTTTAATGTAAACAAATTATAAAATTATGGGGGACAGCTACTGGAGAGTGTGAGTATGTCATCTCTTCACTATTGCAAGATTAACCCGGTATAAAAACTGGGAAATCCAATCCATAACAGCTGGCAAGTGCTCTTCTGTCATGTAAGACCAAATGTACTCCAAAGCTCTGAATCATTAGTAAGGTTTAGTGGGGGTTAGATTTAGGAATTTTATGAATTTGTTTGATACCTCAATGTTCTGCATTATTGCAGAGCTGATTTATGTACAACTTGGAACACAGCCTAGAATTTAGCTTTTAATTCAAGTTACACTAAAAGTTATTCTTAAGTTAAATTTTTCTTCTAAGTGTCTTCCATATATAAAAGAAAATAGCAGAAGATTTACTTCCCTTTATTGCACGATGGCAAATATTAATACTATATTTCAGTAAATTAATTGTTATAAATTATATTTAACACTGGATTTCTTGCCTTATACCATGGGGTTATAATAATTGAATAACATATGAAGTCAAGAGAAAGCTTCGGTTTTGGGAGTGTTGTCATCTCTGTGTATATTGACTTGCTAACAAACAAAATACCACATAATGAGTAGTTTGACACACTGAAATGAATTATTCTCACCATCCTGGGCCTTTCTGCTATGGGCTCTCTTCCCAGCTAAACATGGCCATCTTCACACTGTGGTTTCACATGGTCTTCCCTTTGTCTGGGTCTTCATTTCTTATTCTCATGAGGACACCAGTCACGCTGGATTAGGGTCCATCCCTATGCCCATATTTTACCTTCATTAGCTCTTTGAAGGCTACATAGAGACACAGTCTGAAATTCTGGGGATTCGAACTTCAACATATGAACATTTGCACAACACAATTCAGCCCATATCACCATGTGGGCTTCAGCAAACCTTTTTGTTTCCAGTCTAACTGACTGTTGTAGCCCCAGCAAGAAGCACGTGCTTATGTATGGCATTCAATTATTTACCAAATGAATGAACCTAAGGACTCACTTTAATAGTCCATTTTAAAAGCATATTTTTTCATTTAAAATTGAGTGTGTTTAAAATTGGGTGTGTCGGTAGAAAGAACCAACTGAGGATACATTAACAAGCAGAAGTAATATTTCATCTTAGACAAAAATATCAATATTGGATTGCTGAGATAATGTATAAGGTCAGTTTCTGAAATTTAAAGTTTAAATTTTAAAATGTGCTTTTTTTGGTTCAACATCATAAAGCTGTAAATGATTTTGTGAAAGTAGTAGGAAATGATAGTTTAGAAGCATGGGATTTGGGAACATTATAAATATTGAAGGGAGTTAAAGGTGTCAGACCAAGCATAATCCTTGCAATGTGCTGTTTCTTTTGTGAGCTCTTATTTTCCTCTTTGGAGTGCTGTGCTTATCATGCACCTGATCTCTCAGGCGGCAGAGTCTGGACACTGTGCCTTTCATTGTTCACTACCAGGTTCTGGTATGAAAACCCTGGCGTGTTCACCCCTGCACAACTCACTCAGCTCAAGCAAGTGTCCCTGGCCCGAGTGCTTTGTGACAACGGCGATGACATTCAGCAAGTCCAGGCAGACGTCTTTGTAAGGGCAGAATACCCACAGGGTTACCTGAGCTGTAGTGACATCCCGAAGATGGATTTGCGAGTGTGGCAAGACTGCTGTGCAGGTCAGTAACGCCATACTTAGCTCCGTCTGCATTTTCTTGTGTCTGTATTTGTGTGTGCACTTGGCATTACTTCCAGTGCTAAAGAATATGTGATTTAAAGATACACAAAGAACAGTAACATAAAAAGGTTCCTTTGGAAATTCAATGGAAATTTCTGGTGTGCATATCAGGAAGGGCAAAGGCCACCCTAGTCAACCAATGTCTTCCATTTCACACGAACGATGGCAGAGTGGAGGGGTCCTTGCTGACTGAATTAGATTCTTGCTGTATTTCATGTTACTGCACCGAAGATCCAGCTCCAATCATTGGGTGCTGAAATGTTCTTGGTGGTCAGCTGAGCAGAGAGAAAAGAAAAATCACAGCAATGTGTCTAACTTAGACTCTTCATTCTCTATAAGATGCTGCAGTTGTGTTCATTGGAAACATGAGGAGATCTTGATAGAATCAGATGGAAAGTTTTCACTATTGACTTGGCAGAATTTGTAATAGCTATCAACTATTATGAGCCATATTCTCTTTTTGGTGCTTCATAAACATCTATTCATCCTCAAACTACCTCTTAAGATATTGAGAATTTATTCTCTTTTATTACATGAAGAAAATGTGGCTCAAAAATGCTAGATGTTTTGCTCAAAACCTAAAAATGAGTAAGCAGTAGACTTGACAACAGGAAGTGAACCAGCAAATGAAAGAACTCTGTTTGTCTCTGTTTCTCTGTGTTTCAAATAAAATAGAAGAAAGAAAATAAAAAAAAAAAATCAGAGCTAGTCCCCTGACAGCATGTCTGTTCCTTCTACACTGACGTTTGAAGGTCATGACAAGCAAACTCACTTGAGGATATAAATATGAGGGAGTCTTCAAAAGTGCATGAATATGTGTATTATGAATAAAGCTGGGCATGGATTTCAAAAATTTTCTGTGTCAGAATAAACTCACTTCTTAAATCCATTATCCACGATCTTTTTGAAGTGTCTGCATATGGTTTGGTATGTCCAATCATAAGGGAAGCTGTTTGAAAATGCTTATAATGACAACTACTCTAAATGGATGAGTGTATATTTTTTTCCTTGAATGCACATGGATTTTTCATAAAAATAAATCAAGAGATATATTTTAAATATTAGAACTTACGGAAGGAGTATTAACCTAGTAGTTCAGACTCTTAGGTTCTACAACAGAGTGTCTGTGTTATATTCCTTGCTCTAGCTCCTCACTCCAGCTTCCTGCTAAAACTGATCTTAGGATGCAGTGGTGATGGCTCAAGTATTTGGTTTCCTGCTGTCACTTGGGAGACCTGGATTGAGTCCCTACCGCCTGATTCTGGTCTCCTGGTTCTTAAGAGCATTTGAGGAGTGAATAAGCAAATGGGTGTCCCCCCCATCCCTGGCCTAATCTCTGTCTCTGTCTACTTCCCAAATATTTGATTTTTTTTAAAAAGAGACTTAGAGATGTATAATAACTGCTCAAAAGTAAAATGCTTATTCATGGCCAGGACTTTTTCCATCTACCAATTAACAGAAACATAATTAGGGGCTGATTAAACCATTCCCATCTCTAAGGAAGTAGATTGTGGCTATTTAGTTTCAGCTAGGTCTATGTTTTCAATAGTCTGAGTTAATGCAGCCAAGAACTGCTTGAATCAGCCAGATTGTGTTCCACTCCTGAGACCTGAAGTTGTTACTTTCAGAGGGAGAAAGAGTTAGACAGAGGGAAGGAGAGAGAAAGATGAAAGGACCAAGAAATTATTATCTTTACTGCTCAGTACATTTGTCTTTGTCATGTCTTCATTCATGTTGAAGAATTCTTTACTCCCACTTGCTGATCTTATTCTCAGATTAAAATGAATAAAATACTGGTGTTTAAGTGATTCAAGTATTTTAACTGACATTATTCTAGAGAAAAATAAAGGGCTCTGTTAAAGATTTAAATAGCCATTCCAAGAAGCCCTAGTAGTTTATCTTTCTTGGAATGAAAGGTATTTATTAAACCGACTCAGCTCCTTATGCTACTTGAATGGAAGAATTTTATTTATAGCAGTGTTTTTTTCTTATTATCATTTATTCAGTTCTGTATCTCACAACTAATAGTCTACTGATTAATACTAATTATCTACCAAATTCCAAGTGTGAATTTAACTACAATTTTTAATAATCATGGGAAGATTTTTCTGACTGCTTTATTTCAGTGAACTGTCAATCTGTTCAAAACAGTAAAAAATATAAATATAATTGAGTTCTGGATAACTATTTTGCTATTCTTCTTAGGTAAATAGCACTAAAAATGGACATGGGCTTGTTGTTACACAGATATAGGACCATGGATTTGTGCATGATGAAGTTGTGCAGAAATAGGGTTTTAAGGGATTGGGATTTCATTTCATTGTTCACATCTGGCCCATTCTGTAACGAATTTTATTTTCTACCTTTTTCACCCATGAATTTTAAATTTCTCTTCACTAAAACTGGAGATAATTCTAAAACATCTTGCTGTTGTTTTTATTGTTGTTTTTCCCTCTTTGTCCTTTAGTAATTCCATTCTGCCATCTATTTATGCTTGCTTCAAAGCTTGTGTAAATTTTCCCAAAGCATTCCATATATCTGTACATAATTAATTCTTATAATTAGCACTTAGCATTTAATGGATATGTTTGCATATAACAACATTTATGTAGCCCTACTTTATATGTCAGTGCCTTTATTTCTACAGGCTAGATTCTTAAAGAACCACAAAAGCAAAGCTGCTGAGTTAAAGGATATATAGTTTTAATTACAACATTGTTGTCAGATTTATTTCTACAAAGGTAAACTTTACAGTTCCATGAGCAATTACATGAATACTCATTTCTTCACTTTGCCAAACACTGGTGTTATAGCCCTTATTCTGTTGATAGTTCAGTGTGTGAAAACTTAATTATCTGGGGTATTTTTAATTTGCATTTTTCTATTAGTTTGCAGAAGCAACTTTTTGCATGGTTGTTGGTTTGGGGATTTGCTCCTCTGTGCATTGGGTATTTATTGGCTTTGTCCTTTTCTCCATCTGTGGGAGTTCTCTGCAGATTCTCAGTGATAACAGTGATAACAGCACTGAGAGGGCTGCTCCCAGGCTTGTCGCTGAATGAACAGGTTTTATCACTTTGCCCAGCAGCAGCATATTTGCTCTTTTGAATGCAAATCTCCGTCTAGGGAAGTAGGTCTCTTCTCTTCAGGTGATCCTGATCTCTAATGGGAACCAATGCTGCATTTTACCCAAGCTGTCCTCCTCTCTATGCACTGTCCGCTCTCAGGTCTTGGAGTCCAAAGTTGTTAATGTGAGAGCTTGGTTTAATGCAATTACTTCATATTACTTAGAGCTTTTCCCCAACTGGTTAGCCTTGTTTATTTCTTCCATTATGTGAGTATACACACATAGAAGTACATGCATACTGCGCATACATGTAGGTATACACACATCTGTTGCACACACATCTAGGTGTTTGCATGAACAGGTGGAAAATGCTCACTTTACTGTGCATCACTTTTCTTTCTTTTTTCTTTTCCTGAAGTGCTCTCTTTGACTCTGGAGAAAAGAGAGTGGAAGCTGCGGGGTTCTTGTCTGCATGCAAGAAGGAATTTAGGCATGAGACAGAGAGAGAAGTGATAAGGTTTTATTGGGGATAGGGCATCTGTCAGAAGGGAAGGAACAGATAGAGAGTGCCCAGTCACTCAGACTGGGGGACAGCTGGGTTACATAGTTGAATGGAGAGAATACACCTGGGCAGGCCAAGTGGGCAGCTCAGATCGACCAGAGGGCTGAGCACACAGTCTCTGGACTCCTGTTTTTAAGGGAGTCTCTTTGCCTCCTCCACCTATCCTCCAGGCCAAAGGTTGGGGAGCCCTGGCGAAAGGATTTTCTGGGTGAAAATATGAAAAATTCCTTTCCAAGTTTACCACTTGAGACAGGGGAAGCCTTGCTGGTGTCAGCCGAGGGGCTTCTCTCTAGGGTGCTGCTTTAGAGGAAAGATGTTTATCTGGTCAGGAAGGAGTGGGACCTCCTGGAAGGTTATTGGGGTCTGGGCAGGACTTTGCAATGTGATGCTGGACTGCACCTGGAAGGTTATCAGGGTGACCCTGAAATGCAGATGCTGGATGCATATGCTGGACTGCTGTAGGTGTCAGTCTCCCTAGGCCCTGCTTGCACACATAGGCTGATTTCTAACTTCCTGCCTAATATGTTTTGTTTCATTCTTTAGTTTTTCTCACAAAGTAATACTTTCAAACAAGGCATTTGGGTGAATTATTCTGCAAGTTATTTTCGATGCACCATATGTTTTTCTCCCAGAAAATTAAAGGTCATCTCCCTTGCCCAAGATTCTTGGAATGCAGTCTTCTTTTTCATTGTGTGGGTGCTCCAGCTCTGACACATCATTCTTACACTGCAATTGCAAGGTTAGGTGCCAATCTGAGCTTTTCTGCTTAAATATATTTTCCTAATTCTTTTTTTAATAATTTTAAAGATTTATTTATTTATTTGAGAGGAAGATTGACAGAGAGAAGAAGAGACACACACACTCAGAGAGAAAGAAACATCTTCCATCTGCTAGTTCAGTCCCCAAATGGCCACAATGGCCTTGCTGGGCCAAGCTGAATCCAGGAGCCTGGAACTCCCTTCTGTTCTCCAATGTGGGTGGCAGGAGTTCAGCTATTTGGGCCATCCTCTGCTGTTTTCCCAGGTACAGTAACAGGAAGCTGGATCAGAAACAGAGCAACTGGTACTCAAACCAGTGCTCTTATAGGGCATTGCAAATAGCAGCTTTACCCATTGCTCTATAACACTGGCTCTCTTTAGTTCTTTATTACTGGGACTCTGTTAAATCTTTTAGTTTGTTTGTCCTCAGCATTTCAGAATTAGATCAGAATATGCTAGATGTGGGGCTGGCACTGTGGTGTAATGGGTTAAGCCACTATCTGTAGTGCTGGCATTCCATATGGGTGCTGATTTGAGTCCCAGCTGCTCCACTTCCAATCGAACTCCCTGCTAATGTGCCTGGAAAAGCAAGGAAAGATGACTCAAGTGCTTGGGCCCCTGCACTCACATGGAAAAACTGGAAGAAGCTCCTGTTTCCTTGCTTCAGCCTGGCCCAGCCTGGCTGTTGTAGCCATTTGGAGAGTGAACTAGTGGTTGCAATCACTCTATCTTTCAATTAAATAAAATAAATCTTTAAAACATTTTCATATGCTTATTGCAACTTTTCTGTTACCAGAGGGAAGGCTGTGAAAGCCGTGGGGTGCATGCAAGAAAGAATTCAGGCATTCAGGACCGAAGGGACAGAGAGAGAGTACCCAGTCGCTCCGACTGGGGGACAGCTGGGTTACATAGTTGAATGGAGAGAATACACCTGGGCAGGGCAGGCCAGACAGGTGGCTCAGCAGAGAGGAAGAGCTGAGCAAGCAGTCTGGATTCCCTAGGTTTTTAAGGGAGTCTGCCTACCCACCTCCCCCCTCCTCCAGGACAAAGGATGGAGAGTCCTGGGGGAAGGGTTTGTTGGGTAAAAATTAGCAAATTCCTCCCCAGATTTGCTGGTGCCTAGGCAGAGTATGGGGGCTTCCAATAGGGCATCTGAGAAGGTTTTATTGCCCCATGTTATCAGGTAACTCCTTTGGTCCTGAGGAGAGAGAATTCTCCTAGGAGCTTGCCTTGGGAGAAGGGCTGGGACCACCTGGGAGGTTATCAGGGTCTGGGCAGGACTTTAAAGTGCAAGATGCTGGGCTTCTGGAGCTTCCACAGTAGATGCTGGTCTTCAGGCCTTTCTCATACACACATAGGCTCAATTTCTGACTTCCTACCTAACATTTTACTTTCAATCCAATGAAACATAATGAGTAATTTCAATTCACAGATTTTCATTTTTCTCCAAGAAAGGGAAATTTTCTGCTCAGATTTCCTTACTTTTTGTTTTTCTGAAGTATCTTTCAAATATTATTTTTTTCCTTTTTGAAACATCCCTTATTTGAGTGTTAGGTTTCCATGATCCACCTTCCAAATCTCTTTACTTCCCTTTTATGTCCTTTCATATTTTAGATAAATGTTCTGATGTGTTCTTTACACATGACCAAGAATCCGAAATTACTCACCAGTCTCAACAGGGACCATCTTCCTTGTTAATTTATCTATTTAATTTCTTAGTTCCAACATCATCTCTTCAGGCTTTAGGAAGTCTTTCTCTGCAGCATCTGTGATGTCTTAAGTTGGTCTATGACTGCTGGTATTCTAATCAGGTGCTCTTCACTCTCCTCTGCCCTGTGAGGCCTATTTTTACTGTGCTGTCCCTTCCTCTTCTCTCCTGCTGTTCTAATCTCTGGATGCACAGTGACTATTCTTCTGGATCATGGGGGCTTGGGTCAGGTTGTCTGAAAGTCACCACCATGGCAGAAACCCAGAGGAAGATGCCAGACCTGCTGAGCTGGTTGTGACTTAAGCCTCTACAGGCAGAGGACAGGAAGGCAGCTCACCTATTCAGTTCCTTCTTGGCCTTGTGAGAGATGAAGACACATGTCAAGCTCTGAATATGCAAGCTCTCGGAGCAACCCTATAAAGTCAGAACATCAGGCTCTTCCAGAGGTGAGCTTCCCTTAGTCCTCAGCTGGTACTGAGTACATCTGCACAGGTGTCAGGGCCTTGTGCAGAGAATTCTCTGCTAGTTCTTCTCCCGGGCCTCAGTACTCCACTATCCTTCAAAACCCACCATGACCTCCATTTGCCATGCATCTTGTCCTTGGGGAAACCTGCGCCCTGGGGTTGGAGTAGAGGGGAAAGCTCATCCTTGGGGTGCTGTACTCCCTGAATGCTGCTGTTCTCTGGGTCTGCATGCTGCAGGGCGGGGGAGGCTCCACTTGTGGGGCTCAAGTCAACACCCTTCTTGTTTTTGTTGTGCTGAGTTCTGAGGAAAGTCTAACCCTTTTGGGAGAAACATGGGCATGACAGTTTTCCTGTACGACGGTCTTCCCTAGCATACCGGGCCGTTTGAAGGTCACTGAAGTCCCTGTTTAATTGGGTCACCCACACTGTGGTTAGTGATAAAAATAAACCCACTCATACTGTGGGAAAACAGGTTTTGGTGTAAAGCTGAGTGACGGCCCCTGGGTTTTGGTTATAAAGCACTAGTTTCTTTGAAGATGGAAAGAGATCCTGCAACAAACCTCCGGAGTGACTGCACAAAAAAACAAAAAAACAAAAAAACAAAAAAACACACAACAAGATGTGACTTATGCCTGTCCTCTTGTCTGAGAGGGCTCTGAGCCGATATTTCCATGTAGAGTTCACATTCTTTTCATTTAAAGACACGTTATTAGATTAGGATTCGTGTTGGCTGCAGGTCTGATGGAGAAGTGTGGGATTGTTCTGTTCCCCATCTGAGATGACCTCGCTTTTGTCCTTTACAGTTGGCTGTCTTCTCTACAGTGAGTCTTTTCATTTGCACTAAAGAGACTTCCCCAAAGTCCCCAAGTTCTTCCTGTGATGTGATTTAGCTACTTCACGATTCTAAAGTTCTATTGTAGTTCCCTCAGAACAATCTACAATCTAGCTTATTGCAGTCTTACAAATTCTGATGTCAAAAGTAAGAGTAGTTATCAAGCTATATGCTGATGTGTTAAATTTCTTCTGAAAAATAAATAGAGGCACTCTGTTCAAAAAGAGTCTAAGCAGTTATCTTCCAAAAACTCAAGGAATCTCTCTTGCATAGATATCTCATTTCTGCTGTTTTGGTTTTGTCAACTTCTTGTTTTTGCTTTATGAGTTTCTTTCTCTGCCCATAGGATTTTTTTAAAAAAATTATTTAAGTTATACAAATTTCCTGTATTTTATACATAGTGATTTAGGAACATAGTGACAGTTCCCACCCACCGTCCTTTCTTCTTTTCTTCTTTTCACACATAGTTAGAGTCAGCGGTCTACTGCATGTGCTTACAAGTCAGATTCCATGAATGCGGCAATATGTATGAATTGACTATGTATGCATCATTAAGTACAAGTGCAGCTAAAGGCAAATCAAAGGTCATCTACTCAGATAACCTCCTTTGGGATTTTTTTTTTTTTTTATTTCCTGTATTTGTATTTTTTTTGTCTTTGGGCCATTTACCAGTCTACTGGAAGACATTCTGGGAATCCTGTGTTTGCACAGGCATCACTTAACAATAGAACCAGAAAATGCAGAAATATGGCAGAGGCCAGGTGGTTCTGACTGAGTGAGATGGATAGATATCCACCAGCCAGAGTAAGAGTCCTGGGGTACACAACACTCCAGAATTATCAATATGAGTGACAATAAAGAAACAATATTCCAATTAAATCATGGCAGGTTTTTATCAAAAAATTATGTTACCTCTTGTCCATTAGGAGGCTTTAATTTTTCTGTGCACATGAGAAAAGGCTACACAATTGACAATGTGTCTACATTACCATGTCAAAACAACATGCAAGTTAACTGAAAGCACATATAAACAAGAGAGTAGTTTGGGAGATAATTATCAGATGAATCAATTTTTTATTTGGAATTGTTATTCTTTTATTGTGCCAAAAAGCAATAACTGAATGTCATAAGCAATTCCTAGGAAACAGTACACTTCCACTGAAACAAAGAATAAAAATGTGAGGAACAGAAAAGCCCAGACAGAGCTTGAGCCATTGAAGTTTTCTTTTAAGTAGCAAGTTTTCAAAATGTTGATTGACTTGATTTGTTTTTGAGGTATAAGAGCATAAAAACCTCAAAAGGCAAATTCTAAATAGGTAATTATCAAAAGATCACAACAATCAAGCTTGGTAAATGACAGAATTAACAAACAAGTTAGCAAATATAAGAAAATCAAGAATGTTATTTTGCTAGCATATAAAATAAATTAAGGGGCTGGTGCTGTGATGTAGTAGATTAAAGTACTGCTTGCAACACTGGCATCTAGTATTACAGTGCTGGTTGGAGTCCCCTGTCTCTCTCTCTCACATTGCCATTCAAATAAATAAATACAACTTTTTAAAAATATTCTCAGAAATTTAACTTTTTATATTACTTAACATATTTGATAAGTTATAAAATTCCTGAATTCTTTTCTCTCTTAAATTACTTACAGATTTTCAAAGGTATTGATCATTTGAGAGGGGAAAAAAAAAAAACTAAACAAAAACATGTTTGAAGTTTAGGGAACAATATTTGAAAAAGATTTACGTTACTTTTACTCAGCTGGGGATAAAACTCAAGGGTTTTTTTGCTGTTGTTGTTGTTATTTTATCATACTGTATAGTCTGACAGCTATTTTTTCTTCTTCTCTCCTTTCTGTAATTTCCTCCATGCTTCTTCTAGCTATAGTACAAACGCTTCATAATATTCACAGAAAGTGCAAATTATGAAAAATTATTTTTCAAAACTTTCAAATTTTTTGTACCAAAATAAACCCATAATGATCTAGTTAAGACACTAAGGAAAAACAGTTTGAAAAGTGTCTTTGTTTGGAGACACCAAGATGGTGGAATAGGGAGGGAGCTTGCTGCTCTAGTCCAGGGAAGATAGTTTAAAAAAAAAAAAAAAGGCATAGAGAGAGTGCAATCTCGGGGAAGAGTTAGGGAGAAAACGGCAGGCAGGGGAAACTCCATACAAATTACAGGGACAGGCCAGCACCTCGGCTCAATAGGCTCATCCTCCACCTGAGGCACCAGCACACCGGGTTCTAGTCCCAGTCTGGGCTCCAGATTCTGTCCCGGTTGCCCCCCTTCCAGGCCAGCTCTCTGCTGTGGCCAGGGAGTGCAGTGGACGATGGCCCAAGCCCTTGGGCCCTGCACCCCATGGGAGACCAGGAGAAGCACCTGGCTCCTGCCTTCGGATCGGCGGGGTGCGCTGGCCGCAGCGCACCAGCTGCGGCGGCCATTGTAGGGTGAACCAACGGCAAAAAGGAAGACCTTTCTGTCTCTCTCTCTCACTGTCCACTCTGCCTGTCCAAAAAAAAAAAAAAAAAAAAAAAATTACAGGACACTGTGGATCTACAGAAAAGATATGGCTGCACACATCTCAGTACCCCAACAGCTAGAGCTTCAGCACCAGCTTTGGAGAGTGAGGTTAGTAAGACAAGACTGCAGCAGCAGCAGTCCAAACCCTTGGCAATAGAGTTGCAGGAAGAGTCTGGTGTGAGTCTGGCTTGGAAACCTGTGGGGGATAGCTTACCAGTCAACCTGCATGAAAAAAACGGGGGGCATATTTTCCTCTCCCAGATCACCCAGCACCGGCATCCTGGAACTAGCAGAGAGGGGCTGGGCGCCATTTTGGACATACAAAACTGCTGTACCAATTGCTGTCCACACCCCCAGCAACCAGGAGATACCCGATTATAGCTGAGAGAATTGACAGGGGCCTGGGTGCTCATGACTGTGGGAGCCTTGTGTAGTGAGACTGTGAAAACACTGTGGCTTCATGAGAGGCCACAAGGTGTGGCTGGGTCTTTGGGTATTTATGCTGGGCAGCTCCACATGCTCAGGGCTCCCTAATTGCTTGATGAAAGTCATTGCTCTGGGGTCCATGCTCACACAGAGCATGGATCATTTGTGTGGTTCTTGTGGCAGTGCAAAGAATACTATACCCACTAGGGCTAGTGACCAGGCATTGGTCTCCTTGGAAGCCAGGAGACTATGCCAACAGAGCAGATTAAACCTCCCCTCTGATAAAAACAAACAAAAGAGATACCATGCCCAATTTGGGTGTTACCTTGGAGACTCCCCTTACCCTGTATCAATCAGAGCTCCCTGGCCACACCCAACACACACCTCAGTGTATTCGCTGAAACAGCAGACACTCCACTAATCAGAGGCATATTCTTAAGATAAAAACCATCACAGGGAAGAAAAAACAAGAAGTATCTCCACAAATATCTAAAAATAAACATAGCAATTCAAGAAACAAGAATAAGGAAAGTAACATGATGCCTTCAAAGGAATACAACAACACTTCAGTGCTAGAATATGAAAACAGAGATTGAAGAAATGCCAGAAATGGAATTCAAAAATTGATAGTAGGTATACTTAGAAGTAATCAGAAGCAAATCTATGAATTAAGAAATCCATACATCACATGAATGAACATTTTTCCCACAAAATTTAGATTTTTTTTTTTTGACAGGCAGAGTGGACAGTGAGAGAGAGAGAGATAGAGAGAAAGGTCTTCCTTTGCCGTTGGTTCACCCTCCAATGGCCGCTGCGGCTGGTGCACTGTGCTGATCTGATGGCAGGAGCCAGATGCTTCTCCTGGTCTCCTATGCGGGTGCAGGGCCCAAGCACTTGGGCCATCCTCCACTGCACTCCTGGGCCACAGCAGAGAGCTGGAGTGGAAGAGGAGCAACCGGGAAAGAATCTGGAGCCCTGGCCGGGACTAGAACCCGGTGTGCTGGCGCCTCAGGTGGAAGATTAGCCTATTGAGTTGCAGCGCTGGCCAAAATTGAGATTTTAAAGACAATTCAAAATGAAATATTGGAAATGATGAATTCAATAGATTGAATAAAAAATGTTGTGGAAAGCCTTAACAACATATTTGATGAGACAGAAGGAAGAATAGTTGAGTTAGAAGACAGATCTCTGGAAATTTTATAATCAGAAGAAATGGAAAAAAAGAAGAAGACGAAGAAGGAGGAGAAGGAGGAGGAGGAGGAGAAGGAGGAGGAGGAGGAGGAGGAGGAGGAGAAATTAGAAAACTAAAACACTGTATTGGAGGTTTATGAGATACTATTAAATGACCCAGCATGTATCTTAGGCATTCCTGAAGGCATGAAAAGGGAGAATGGATTAGAAGGCTTTTTTGGTGAAACAATTACAGAAAATTTCCCTAATTTGGAGAAAGAAAGGGGAGTTCAAGTAGAGGAAACTCATAAGACTTCTAATAGACATTACCAGAAAAGATCATCACAATGACACATTGTAGTCAAACTCTACACGGTAAAATATTAAGAGATTCTGAAATGTGCGTGGGAGAAATGCCAAATTACTTTCAGAGGATCTCCAATTAGGGATCAAAAGGGACACATAGACTTCCATACAATAATAATGGAAGACTTCAATACCCCACTTTCAGCAATGGACAGGTCAACCAGATAGAAAATCAGCAAGGAAACAACAGTTAATGGACACTGTAGACCAAATGGACCTAAAGGATACATTACAGAACTTTTCATCCTATCGTTGCAGCATATACATTCTTCTCACCAGTACATGGAACTTTCTGTAGGTTAGACCACATGCTAGGCCATAAAACAAGTCTCAGCCAATTCAAAAAAAATCAAAATCATACTGTTACCAGAGAAGGCAAGGGTTCTTCTTTTCATGCAAGAAAGAATTCAGGCGTGGAAAGCAACATAGCAAGGTTTATTAGGGTAGGGACATCCGTAAGAACAGATGGACACCTCTCCAGACAGGTCCTGAGAGAGAGAATGCCCAGTCTCTCAGACTGTGGAGGGCGAGGTTAAATGATTGAGTGGAGAGAATACACCTGGGCAGGCCAGGTGGGAGGCTCAGCAGAGAGGCAGAGGGCTGAGCGCGCAGTTTACATTTAGGCTGGGTTTTTTAAGGGCATGGTTCTTGCCTTCTCACCTCTTCCCACCTCTTCTCCTAGAACAAAGGACTTTTTGGATATAAATATGAAAAATTCCTTTCTGAGCTTTCCGCCTGAAGTTATCAGACAGGAGGGGTTATCTGGTAGAAGGGGCAGGGTGTTTGAAGTGCAGATACTGGGCTGCACCTGGAAGGTTATCGGGATGACTTTGAGATGCGGATGCTGGACCTAGATGTCAACTCCTCAGGCCTTTGTCACACACACATAAGCTCATTTCTGACTTCCAACCTAATAATACCATGTATCTTCTCTGACAACAATGGAATGAAGCTGGGAATCAATAACTCAAGAAGCTCTAGAACATGTGCAAACACATGGAGTCTGAACAATATGCTCCTGAATGAACAGTGTATCAGAAAAAATCAAAAGAGAAATCAAAAAAACGATGAACAGGTTTTTTTTTCATACTATTTGTTGAACTCTTTACTTAGTATTGAGTTAATCTTCTATGTATAAAGTTAATTGAAAATAGATATTAGTAAAAAATAAGAATGAGAATAGGAGCGGGAAGAGAAAGAAGGCCAGGAGAGTGGATGGAAGGGTGGGTATACTTGAAAGAATCACTATGTTCCTAAAGTTGTATAAATGAAATGCGTGAAATTTGTATACCTTAAACAAAAGTTTTCTGGAGAAAAAAAAAAGAAAAAAAAATGCCCCTGTAGGAACATGCATTCTGCTAAAGTTGATGCAAGAATAAACATCATATTTTTGGCAAAAGTGTGGTGAAAGAATGGTGAAACTATTCTTATTTTACAAAAGTTTATGATGACAATACCCTAGAAAAATCAGGAAATTACAAATGGATAAGTGTTGCTATAAATGAACAAGATGATGTTGAAGTAGAAGTCTGCTATGGTAAATCATATATACATATATATATGTAATATATATATTCGCAAGGAAAATGATGATCTTATTCATGCTCTAGTTGAAGAAGACGGAAAATTACCAGTAGAAACAATAGCCAACACCATAGACGTCTCAGGTGGTTCAACTGGAACAATTCTGAGTGAAAAATTAAAGAGGAGCAAACTTTCTGCTTCATGGCTGCCAAAGTTGTTGCACCCAGGTGAGGTGCACTGAACATCAATCGCTTCAATGAGAATTTTAAACAAGTGGGATCGAGTATTTTGTTAAAACCATTCAAGTAGCTCTTCCAAGACTATGACAGGAGATTACATGTATCTTTTCCAAGTATGACCCTGAAGACAAACACAGTCTAATCAATAGTTACCAAGAGCAGAATGTGGTTGAGTCAAAGCAAAAGCAGAGCAAAGGTCACAAAAATGTTTTTCACAATGCTCAGACACTGTGTTTGTTAAATTTTTATAATGTCAAAGGGTGATCATATCTGCCTATTATGACAGTATTTTGAGAAAATTGGCCAAACTTTAACAGAAAACACCTAGGAGAGCTTCACTAGAGAGTCTTCTCTACCACTACAGTGCCCCTTTTCATTCCTCTCATCAACCAAGAGAAGGGGTCTGCATTTGCCTTAGCAGTTAAGTCATCAGTTTAGAAGCTCACATCCATATTGGAGTGCTTTAGTTTAAGTCCTGGCTCTGCTTCCGATTCCAGTTTCCTGCTAATGTGCACATTGAGAAGCAGCAGGTGATGGTAACCTCTGTATGGGAGATATGGCTTGAGTTTCTGGCTGTTGCTGGCATTCGAAGAATGAACTAGCTGATAAGAGCACTCTCCTCTGTCTGCCACTGCCCCTTGGATAAATAATTTTTTTGAAGAATGATTTTGTGAGATTTTCAATGGAAATTCCTTCGATATTTTTTTTTTTTTGGCCATCATGATTTGGTTACTCTTGATATCTTATTGTTTCTAATCTTAAAAATTAATTCAAGAACACCATTTTTATTCAGTTAATTTGTTCTAATATTTTTTACTACATTGACATGGTTAAATTCCTAGGAATCTCAGTTTCTTAGGAATGTACTAAATGACTAGTAGCATTACTTACAAAAGTGTCTTGAACTTATTGGTGGTAGCTTTGGGATCCGCATGGGAGGAAGGCCTATACTTCCGGGAATAGAGAAGTCCCTTCCTGTACTTCCAGGGAAGAAAAGTCCTTGTCAAGGTCCCTGTGGGTGCCTAAAGGTCAACCAATGATGATCAGACCCTCCTCAACCTTTAACCCCCATGCCCTGAATCTATAAAAGGAGCTCTCCCAATCTCTGATGTGTGACTTCCCCAGCCCCCCACTCTGTTGGGACCGGGGAACCTCGCCTGGGAGTGGAACCCCAATAAAAGCCTGTAACTTAATTGATTCGTCTGCCTGGGAAGATTTGTTACGCGCTGGACACCTTGCAATTGGAGCTTATGTTGAGAAATGAAGTTTACATTTTTACCTTTTAGTTTAATTTTTCATGGACTTTTGAAGTCCCCTTTTAACAACTTTTACTATAGACAGATGACCTTCCTTTTCAGAATCTTATGCTAACAAGTTTCAAATGCAGAAATCTTGACATTTTAATATCAATTTAAGCTAATTTTCCCTTTCAGCTAATCAATAGATCAAGAGTCTTTGCATAACATTGTAAGGCACTAAAGATGCAATTAAGCAATATTCAAAGTCCTTATTAGCAATCTACTTATTTCAGTAAACTCTGTAATTGGTACATGTTTGTGTCATAAATCAAATACATCAACCTCTACTGATATCATTTCTTTGAACATCAATAACACAATGATTTACTCTTCAATTATTTTTGAAGTGAAAAATTACACCTGATGCAGGTGATACTTTTCCTAAGATAAGATGAGTGATGTGTTAAGGTGACATGTCACTCAATGAAATGAAACTTCCTTCCAACAAAACAATTTCACAGTCACAGATGTATATCTTCTACTGGGACTTAAGGAACCATCTGGTCTTGTAATTTCCAGCTGCGTGCTTCACATTGTTCTGTCTTTAAAGCATCGAGTAATTGTAAATACAGTACATTTTATGTACAAATGTGAATATGTTTAGGTTTACTCATCACTGTCTTTCATATAAATTGGGCTTATGTCTGTAAACTAATGAAAATTTAATTTCTTCCATAAGAGACTAATTTTATTGCCATAATATTTCTTGATGCTATGGTTGTTTCATGCTCAACATAAAAAGGCCTTCGAAATATTACTAAAGAAGTAAGATTTCAGCAATTCCTATAAAGCTTTAGTGATCCAATTAAATTGCCCTGTGTTCTCAGGTTTATCTTTGAAAGTTGTTGCTATTTTTAATAGCACACCACAAACACCTCTCCCACTTTCCTTGGTTCCTTGAGGACAAGTGTCTTGTAGGAAAAGCTTGTTGAAATCAAGGTGAGAACAAATATCACAGCAAGAGAAAGGACACTAAATAGCCTTGAAATAACATGAAACAAGGTAAGCACTCAGAAAGTGATAACAGTTAATGAATCAAACTCTTGTTAAAAACGTAGTTTTTACATCAAGAATAGCCACTTCCTTGCAAATAAAAACGAACCAAAAAAATCCTCTCATAAGTATGGAGAATAAGTTATCTTCCAAATACAGTATCTGCATTCACTTAAATCTTTAATATGACAGGGAAAAAATAATCCCCAGGTATCAGACTAGGTAATTCATAATTCATTAAGTTATTAAATTATTAAGAATACTTCTCAATATACAAATTCATTTGTCTACCAGATACAAGAGGTGTTCAAAAATTTTTTGAAAAATGCATAATATCAAAAAGTATGTGTGTGAATTTTAAACCATCCTTTTGCATCAGAATTAACATATTTGATTTCATTTTCTAAGTACCCTTGTAAATATCTTTTAGCATTACTATAAAATTTTAAATCCTCTTTGTACTAATATTATCTAAATGTTGGCTTTGACGAATTTGGAATTTGGCTTTAACTATGGTCCCACGGACAGTGAAATATGCAGCAAAAGCAGGGAAGATGACCTGCATGCCCTTAGGGAACAGCAACAATGCAGACACTAAAGAAACCTTATGAACCAATAAAAAAAAAATAAAGGAAGCTAGTACCATATAGCCATGCTGAAGTTTAAGAGAACTGTGAAGAGCTGATGGTTCTTATGTGTACCCAAAGACAATTTTTATCTCTACAATATTGACAAAAGATATACTTATTAGAATATTGAGAATGATCAAGTATAAAGCCTAAGTCAAAGTAAATCAGGCACCCAAATCATTAGACACAGGAAAGGCAATAACAATATTAAAGAAAACTGGTTTAAGAGGAATAATGCCTCCACTGAGTTAAGCAGTGACCTGTATTTGAATGTTCCTAGTGAAGTCAATTTATGAGAAACTTATCCAAAACCAGACACATTATCTTCATACCCAACATTGGATCTTATCAATTAAAATTAACATTATCTTCAAAAATGCATTAAGAAGTTTTGAAAAATTGGTTTTATACTAGACCACAAGAACACTAAAATTACTAACAGCAAATTTCACATTGAACATTAAGTACTTAAAAATGTTCATGGAAAAATAAAATTAAAAAAAATTATTTTGATGCAAAATATTTTGAATTCATACATATGAGAAGTCTTCACAAGGGACATGGAGAAATATGTATTATGAAAAATACTAGTTATGAATTTCAAAATATTTTGGACCAAAATATACATATCTTTAATTTTCCTTTTCCCTAGATTTTTGGGAGTACCTTCATATTTTTTACCACAATCTAACTAACCTGAAATTAAATAATTGCTTAAAATATTTAGACATTTTATTTTCTTTTAACTTTTTTTTAGTCAATATAAATTTCGAAAGTACATTTATGGATTACAATGGCTTTTCCCCTCATAACGTCTCTCCCACCCACAACACTCCCATCTCCTGCTCCCTCTCCCATTCCATTGGCATCAAGATTCATTTTCAATTCTCTTTATATGCAGAAGATCAATTTAGTATATATTAAGTAAAGATTTCAACAGTTTGAACCACACAGAAACACAAAGTGTAAAGTACTGTTTGAGTACTAGTTATAGCATTAATTCACATTGTACAACACATTAAGGACAGAGATCCTACATGAGGAGTAAGTGCACAGTGACTCCTGTTGTTGACTTAACAAATTGACAGTCTTGTTTATGGCGTCAGTAATCTCCCTAGGCTCTTGTCATGAGTTGCCAAGGCTATGGAAGCATTCTGAGTTCGCCGACTCTGATCATATTTAGACAAGGTCATAGTCAAAGTGGAAGTTCTCTCCTCCCTTCAGAGAAAAGTACCTCCTTCTTTGATGGCCCAGTTCTTTCCACTGGGATCTCATTCACAGAGATCTTTCACTTAGGTTTTTTTTGTTTGTTTGTTTGTTTTTTGCCAAAGTGTCTTGGTTTTCCAGGCCTAAAATACTCTCATGGGATCTTCAGCCAGATCTGAATGCCTTAAGGGCTGATTCTGAGGCCAGAGCGCTGTTCATGGCATCTTCCATTCCATGGGTCTGCTGTGTATCCCACTTCCCATGTTGGATCGTTCTCTCCTTCTTAATTCTATCAGTTAATATTAGCAGACACTAGTCTTGTTTATGAGATCCCTTTGACTCTTAGACCTATCATTATGATCAATTATGAACTGAAACTGATCACCTTTGTGGGGAGCAGCTCGGACTAGACTAAGTTACTGGAATTAAGACTTATTCTATGCATCTGCTCTCCTCTG